>NW_019384545.1:962942-1022927 GCF_000671375.1 Centruroides sculpturatus | reverse complement strand
AATAATTAATAGCCACTCCAATCGATGTTTATTTGTTTTAAAACGCATGCGCACCAATTTTAAATGTTTAATTCTAAATATTTAAATTTAAAATCTCTTTTTTGTATGTTCAAAAACGGCTAGTATCGTTAATGTTTTAAATTTAAATGTATGGTTCGAATTCTTTATTCGAATTTAATTTTACCTGAAGACGACGTGCTTATTTACGTCGAAAGCGCTCGTAAATTAAAAATAATTTCAAGTATATTTAACGCCTCATAGACTGACGTTCTTGGAAGTTTTGATTGACATAAGTTGGCGTGACATCCAACCCGTGAACTCAATACACCTAACAAGATGAGTAACAGAATTCGGATGTTCTTCTTTTCTATGTTAAATTTACAAAAGTTATGGCATAAACTACATGCCCAACTAGTCTTTCTGCTCAAGTGTAGAACGCATCATATAGTTCCAAAGTGCATAACCATTAACTTCAAGGCCTTTCCTTTCTGTCTGCGAGGTGCTTTGAAACAAATGGAGAAATCGCTCCTTTTAAAATTAATTAAAGTGAAACGCAAATCATTGGCGGAAGCTGAGCTTAAGTTATATGTTGCCCATCTGCAGTTTGCAAAGTCTTGTGACCCGGTTTCACTCTACGACCAACTTGGAAAGATTCACAGCATGGCATCGAAATTTGCACGAGATGAGAGGGATAAACTAAACAAGAAATTCAAGTGGCTTTGCAATGCGGCACGCAAACAACAAAATCCAGTACAGCCAACCCAATATCACAATTACACAGGGGAAATTGTTCCATCTCGAATTGAGAAGATTTTACAACAGGGACCCAGGTATATCCCTCCGCCACAAAATATGAGCGCCGCAGAAATGGTTCCAGCGACTCTTGCAGCACTCAAGCGCTGCCAAGCGGCAACAAAATATCTGCAAATGGAGCTCTCAATCATCTCGACACTTGCCTCAGTAAGACAAAATCCCACTCGGAATAAACAAAGTCCCAGTGGCCATTTTGTGAGACGGTACCTATCAACTTCCAACATGAGACTTCTGATATCGGACAAAGACAAGAAGTTCGTTCTATGCAGGGAGGAAGACTTCCTAAGCAGGGCCACGGACTTTCTCAACCAGTCGCAAGCCGTCATCTTACCGGAAGATCCAACACCGGCCGTGTTAAGAAAAACAAGGAAAATAATTACTCTACCAGGAGTTACTTCAGTTCTTTCGGGATGCCTGGACCCCCCCATCCAACGTCACTTGTCCCAGACTTTTCTTTGAAGCAAAAACGCACAAAGAGAGCTGGCCGTTAAGGCCTTTAGTCAATAAGCGGTCCCACCCTACATACTTCCTCGAAAAAGCGCTTGCTAGATTGCTAGGTGGGCTACTCCCTTCCTCCTCCCAAGTAGTGACCTCATCTGTCGCGGCTAAAGAGAGGTTATGCGCTACGCTGGCTGGCTTGAGTCCAGATGCTTACACATTTTATAAAATGGATGTAGTCGCCTTGTACCCTTCGGTACCGCATTTCGAAGCGGTAATGCTAGCCAATGCATTACTTATCAAAGAGGGCTTTAGTGCACAGCAAGTTTTAGAAGTTCGCGAAGCATTACTCTTTATTACGGAAAGATTTACTTGCAGAAGCAGGGGGTGCCAATGGGCTCACCACTGTCAGCTGTATTGGCAGAGCTCGTCATGCGGCGCGTTGAACACAGCATTTTTAAATTCCCTCTCACCATAGCTTACCCCTTACTTTATTTGAGATATGTGGATGATATTCTTTTAGCGTGGCAGGATACAGAAGACTCCTTCTGGGTATTAGATCATCATTTATCAAAAATGTATGCCACTATACACTTCACATGGGAGAAGGAAGTTGGTAGAAAAATTGCTTTCTTGGACTTGCACATTCAAAAATCCCAGGAGGGCTTGGAGTTTTCCGTCTACCNGGTATTAGATCATCATTTATCAAAAATATATGCCACTATACACTTCACGTGGGAGAAGGAAGTTGGTAGAAAAATTGCTTTCTTGGACTTGCACATTCAAAAATCCCAGGAGGGCTTGGAGTTTTCCGTCTACCACAAATTTGGAAATATCCCACCCATAATACCGGCCACAGCCTGTCAGCCACAGCAATATGTTAATGCGGCCATAGCCCCCTTGATCAGACGGGCATTCTTACTACCATCGACACAACATCTTATCAATACCGAACTGGAGGCTGTCCGCACAGCGGTGTATGCGGCGGGATTTAGTGCCTCCAAATACATCCATGTCAAAAATAGAGTTATACAGTCTCTCTTCCCTGCCACCACATTGCGCAGACCAATGGATTGGACAACGCTCCGTCCCTCACTCCCATACTGTGGACGCTTCACGGCCCGGATCTGCCGGATTTTTAGGCAGAATGGCTTTCGTTTACCCATTGCCTCACGACCATGTCTGCGACGAATCTTATGTAATGATAGGGATGCTATTTCCACCCTGGAAAAATCTGGTGTATACTCCGTTCCCCTGCAGAATCCAATATCAGGACTATGCACCAATTATATAGGAGCGACTACGAGAATGCTGGCTGCTCGCATATCTGAACACCAACGTTCGGTGGCACTTGGCAATTGTGACACGGAACTTTCCAAATTGGTGATACAACACCACCACGTAGCGCTTTGGAATCGAGTGGAAATACTCAAACGCTGTGATGAAGGGAACTTGATATACATTTGGGAGGCCCTCCTCACAAAACTGCTCTCCCCGTGCAACACCCCTACCCTCGATTTACCGGACGTCTGGATTAATTTATTCAGGCGGTTAAAAAACCAACAATAATTTTGCATTCTCTTCCCGCACCTCCTACATGATTCAAAGCACATACATGTCGGCCCCTTTATGTGCGTCTTTTTACGTGTGTTATGTATTTTAAATTATGTCCCGCGCTTTAATATTTAAAATTTAAATTTTAACATAAACTTGCACTTGTGGATCTATTCCGATCGGTTTCTATGCTGTCTATGTTAAGGCGCATGCGTGCCAAAAATTTTATACGTATTTACAAAGTGTTTTAATTTAAATTCTAAAAATTTAATTGTTCTTAATAGACATCTAATTGGCTCTCATGTTATGCATGTTAAGGTGCACGTGCGCCAATTTTTCGCGTTCACAAAATAATTAATAGCCACTCCAATCGATGTTTATTTGTTTTAAAACGCATGCGCACCAATTTTAAATGTTTAATTCTAAAAATTTAAATTTAAAATCTTTTTTGTATGTTCAAAAACGGCTAGTATCGTTAATGTTTTAAATTTAAATGTATGGTTCGAATTCTTTATTCGAATTTAATTTTACCTGAAGACGACGTGCTTATTTACGTCGAAAGCGCTCGTAAATTAAAATAATTTCAAGTATATTTAACGCCTCATAGACTGACGTTCTTGGAAGAAGAAGTTTTGATTGACATAAGTTGGCGTGACATCCAACCCGTGAACTTAATACACCTAACAAGTAGCTAATGTTTTTGAATAATAATGATAATATTGCATATGTTTAACTCAAAGAAAAACTTAAGCTTACAAATGACCTCAAACAAAATAGAATAGAATGGACAAAATCAGTAATGAATCAGATTGACAAAATGGAAAAATGTGATGTTTTCAGATGAAAAAACTTTAATCTGGAGGGACCAGATGGTAATACAGATGTCCCTTTGTATAACACTGCTTTCCTACAACACTGTTCGAGAATTGGAGACATTCCTTGTATAAAATGTCAAAATTTTTAAGTGTAAACACCATTATTTGATATATTTTTTTTTAAATTCAAGCAATTGTTATGATTACAAGCATGTTGTTGAAAATACATAAGGGCATTTCTTTCAACTTTACAGGAGAGCAATTTAAAGAAAAAGAACTTCTTGTTTTCTTTGTAAATAGGAAACTATTGAGTATAAAGCACTGCTTTTATCAAGTTTTCATTTACAGTACTTGGTAAACACACAAGTTTATTGCTGGCTTCATTATCATTATTTTGGAGTCTTATTTTGAGATATGCTTGTATAAAACATAAAATAGAAAACTCTTTGCTGATTTAACAAGATATATATGCCTTTTATAATTAAGACCTAACTACAATTAAAACAAAAATATATAGGAACCTTGAATAAGTTCTTGCTGTTTTCCAACAGATGGTGTTACCAGAACCACGTGTGTGTATTTTTAGATGGTGACGCATCTGTAAGGAAGTACAATAAGCGTCCTCGAAATTCAGTATATGTCATTTTGCTGAAGTGTAAACAACTTATTTTTTCATTGTGTTAAACATGTTGAGTTTTGTGCCAAAAAAAGAGTATTTGCGGGGAATTTTATTGCACTATTTTATTCAAAAAAAATCTGCAGCTGAAGCTCACAGAATTCTTGTTGAGACTTACGGCGAGCATGCTCTGTCGGAAACAACATGTAGAGATTGGTTTAGACACTTCAAAAATAATGATTTTGATGTTGAAGATAAAGAACGATCTGGTGCACCAAAAAAGTTTGAAGACGAGGAATTGGAGGCGTTACTTCATGAAGACTCATGTCAGACACTAGTCAAACTTGCAGAATCATTAGGAGTTGATCACACAACAGTTTCGAAATGTTTAAAATGATTAGGAATGATTCAAAAGCAAGGACATTGGGTGCCATACAAGTTGAAGCTGAGAGATGTCGAATGGCGTCTTTTCACGTCTTTGAACAGCTGCTTCAATGGCAGAAAAGGAAAGGTTTTCTGCATCGTATCGTGACAGGTGACGAAAAATGGATACACTACGATAATCCTAAGCGTAGAAAATTGTGGGGTAAGCTCGGCCATGCATCAACATTATCAGCAAAACCGAATATCCATGGTTCGAAGCTTCTGCTCTGCATTTGGTGGGATCAGCTAGGTGTAGTTTATTATGAGCTGCTCCAATCAAATGAAACCATCATGGGAGATCGTTATTGACTATAATTGATGTGTTTGAGCCAAGCACTGAAGGAAAAACAGCCACTATATGAGCAGAGACACAACAAAGTGATTTTGCAACATGACAATGCTCAGCCACATGTTGCACAACTGGTGAAAACATACTTGGAAACGCTTAAATGGGAAGTCTTACCTCGCCCGCTGTATTCACCAGACATTGCCCCCTTCTAATTATCACTTGTTCTGATTGATGGCACATGGCCTGGCTGAGCAGCACTTCCATTCTTGTGAAGATACCAAAAAATGGGTTGATTCTTGAATAGCCTCAAAAGACGTGTCGTTTTTCTGATGTGGAATTCAAGTGCTGCCAGAATGATGGGAGAAAGTAGTGGCTAGTGATGGACAATACTTTCAGTGACATGTTTTTTATGACTTTTTTTAAATAAAGTGTTAATTTTCACAAAAAAACGGCAATAACTTATTTAAGGTCCTTATACATAAATCAAATTAAAATGTTTCCAGATAAAATGCATTTCAGGCATATTATGTATACTTTTTTAAGTTTTATAAAGCATACATTTAGGTGCACCTGATGCATACAGGTTGCTCCTGGGTCAATTGGGCATGTCAAATGTGATTTTGAAAGTTTCACTTGGGACATTTTGAACTAAAGGATACAAAATGTATGGAGTTCCCAAAAACTGTTGATGAAGAGAAATTTCAAAAAAAAAAAAATTGTTAAAAATTGATGAATAACAATGCATGAACTTGCAACAAATCTGTTTGTCACCGACATGATTGTGTTCTGCATGCATAAGTGAAAAAAACAAATTGGATTGAGTATAATTTTGTGTGACAAAGGTAGACAGGTCCAAGGTTTCATTTTATTTTTAAATTTGTTATTCATTTTTATCATAGAAACTTTTTCACAGATGATAAAATAAAAATATTTGTTGTTAATTGAAAATTTGTTCTCATGGGTGGTGTTTGTTTGGTCAAATACCAAGGTACTTCTGTATTTGATTAATGTGATTTTGATATACACTGTAGCATTGAGGGATCAATTAATTGCATTAATCAAGGGATACCTGTATTTTGAAACAGTAAATGATTTAGGGCTTCACATGTGTTTGAATTATGCTGTTTTTGCATCTTAGAAGCTTGAAAACTTAAAAATTGTCTAGTTTTGACTTTGAGTCTATGGAAACATTTAATTAAGGAAACTAGAACTACAAAATATCAAATAATCAGCCATAAGGTTTGTATGGGGGTCCTTTCTAAAGATTACTAATGGATTGAACCTTTTCATTTATATCTTGGTAACATTGTGGTGAATTTTTTTATTGAATGTTCATTCTTAATTTGTAGTTTGGAAGTAGTTAGTTCAAAGAAGGCATACTTAGAAATACTTAGAAATGATCATTGATTGAAGTGAGGCCCAAGTTTTGAACATTGATGTAAATTGTGTATAATTCAAATTTGTTCTTTTAAAAATTATTTTTAAAAGAGGTTCTACTGTAATAATTATTTTTCATATATTAGTTAAATTAATATTTATATCAAAACATTACTTTATTAGATAGGAGATCATGGAGCAAATTTAAGTGGAGGACAAAAACAGAGAATATGTCTTGCAAGAGCTCTGTATGCAGACAAAGAAGTCTATATTCTTGATGATCCATTATCAGCTGTTGACTATCTTGTTGGACGTCATGTTTTTCAACATTGCTTAAAAGGAGCTTTGAGAGGGAAAAGTATTTTATTTGTCACTCATCAAGTTCAGGTAAAATTTTATTTCTACACAGTCAAACTTTTATCTAAGCCTTTAAATCCTGAAAAAAATTCTGTATAGGGAAATTTTGTTATAATACTTTTTGTTAAATACACTATTATTTTAACGTAATTTTTCTGTTATTTTTCATAATTTAAATATTTACAAATGTTATAACTACCTTTACTAACCTTTAACATGCAGTCTATTTTATTAACATAATCTAACATTTTCAATCAAATTAATTGACCTTTGTCAGGATCAAACAAACAATTTTTTGATTTATGACGAACGAAACTGATTATAGAACATTTTAAGTTTAAACGCTTTCTAAGTGCTTATTGCGCAAGTCCGAAAATAAATAAATAGAATCTACAGATTGATAATGTACAAATATACGCATACACTAACACATTATATTATGTTATTACTATATATTAATGTAACTTTAATTTTAAGTAAATTTGCATTTGTGTGTTAAAATACTTACAAGTTAGTTTAACTACATTTTCATAAAAAATTTGTAAATTTTTGTTGCACAGAACAATTGAAAAATGTTCTCTCTTTGTAATATGCTTCAAATGTATTAATTGTGTTAAAACTGTCTCATCTACATTAATTTAAACACAAGTTCTAGCACATTTTTCTGCAGATCTTGCATCATCTGCTAATTTCAAAAGTAATTTGTGATTTTTATTTATTTATTATGATTGATAAACTTGCTGCAATGTCTTTCTTTCTTGAGTCTTTATCGACTTCCTGCAACACATTAATTTTTTTAGTAATGCTTAAACACTTTCACTTTGACATTTTTGTACTACAGTATAGAACCATCCACTCTCAAACCTGAAGTTAAAATAAAAAGTGAAATGCAACGTTTCAATTTTAATCTTTGAGAACTTGATAGACAAAACTTATGAAAGTTTCTTTGAACTTTACATAGCATTCAATACTGTAAAATGATTTAATTATGACACATCTTAGCCACCTGCAAAGTAAGACTGCTTTCTCAGTTAAATACTGTACTGTACACAATAAAAAATGTCACAGATATCAATATTTATTGTACAGGCTGCCCTGATTTTATAACAGGGATGCATTCCCAGAGGAAGCTGCATAAATGAAATTGGTGCAAAATTAATCCATTATACTGTAACTAGTAGCCTGGGACGCCCCCTAGTGGGCTTTCTAGCATTAGTGGTGTCATTCCATGGTATAAATAATAAAATTCATGTAAATAATAAATTCCTATTACAAATAAAAATAATAATATATACTGTTAATAAATAAAATATATACTGTTATAAATAAATTATACTATTAATTTAAAAATAGCTGAAAATCATTGCTGCATATGCACCCTAGTGTGCGTTCTAGGCATTCTGTGACAGATTACAGATGACAGATATACAAACAATTGGATCAATGGCTTATATAAGTAGATGTATTATGAAGTGAATAAGGATGTGTTCCAGGATGTCCAAAAATTTATACAGTACAATAATTTTTTTAATAAAAATATGTTAACTATAAGTTACAGTATTAAATTTATTTATTTTAATACATATATACTGTAAATACTGTACAGTACAGTAATACTATAGCTCTAAAACATTCATTAATGCCACTTTTTCTTTGTGATTTGGGTTTTGTTGCATAGTGCTATACAGTATTAAATTTATTTATTTTAATACATATATACTGTAAATACTGTACAGTACAGTAATACTATAGCTCTAAAACATTCATTAATTGTAAATTAAGTTCAAATGCTCTCATTGACATATAATCTCTCTCCCCTTCCTTACAATTGGTAATCACACAGGGAGCAGATTAGATAGTTTAAAAAGCTTATGACCAGTATTTCTCACACCTGGGTCATCTATACTAATATTATAAAGAGGTAATGTTTGTAAGTATGTATGTAAGTTTGTTTGCAGCAGGTAATCTCTGAAACTACTCATTCGATTTCAAAAATTCTTTCACCAATATTTAGAATGGAACCTCAGGGTGGACATAGGCTGTATATTATTCCATTAAACATTCATATAAATTAAAATATATAATCTAGGTTAAGGCTTTTATGTCCAACAGATGGCGCTACGAGTACGACGCCCTAAGTTTGCTTTTCTGTGAGGCATTATGCTTTTCTGTGAAAATGAACTAAAGCAGATCATCTTCTATCTATCTATATAAATAAAAATGTAATGTTCGTTTGTTCCTACCGATTCCTTTGAAATTTTGACACAACGCTGCATTCGAATACGCACGTGTTTTTATATAATATATGTGTTGAAATTCCCACCACTGAAGGGAGATGGTTAGGATTAAGGCTTACGGTAAAGAACTCTGCTTCTATTATATTATTTTAGATGCGGGTTTTTGCGTTTTTGATTGCGTTTTAATAGGGTACGTCAAGAGAATGTACACTAAGAAGAAATTTTTTAAAAAATTTCCCCCCATGGGGAAGTGTTATACATTTATAATAGATACATTTTGAGCCACAATAACGCGTGGCGGGGTCTGCTAGTGGTTTTATAAAGGGTTTATAGATTGATACCTGAAATTGAACCTAAATTAGAATTCATCCCAGTTGGAGTAATCGACTTTTAATGATCAACAGTCCTTATAAATTTAAAAAAAATTTGTTATTTAGAAGCAATTCTGCATATATTTTTTGGCTGAAAGAGCAGTATACTATGCAAGAATTTGTTATACAGAGAAATTTGCTATATAAAAGTTTGTAATATCGAAGTTTGACTATATATTATAACTTCTTATTCTTATATAAGCATGTGAAAGCATATAACAACAAGATTCAGTATGTTGATAATAGGAACCAATTTGATTATTATGTTCTACAAATTTATTCAAATATTGTTCATAATTTGTATACAATTGTGTTAGACTTAGAATTGAAAATAATTATTATTGTTTGTATTGACAAAGTAATGAGCAAATATCACTTGTGTATTTTTGGATTTGTGAGATTCAAAAAATCAAATGAAATAGAACAAAAGAATCATTTAAATTTCCAGTAATTTTGAAATTGAGATAGCATATCAAAAAGAAATATCTAAATTTTATGATTGAGTATTAATGAAGAAAAAACTTTGATTATATTTAAAAAGCTTTATTTGGTATTTTACTGTGTTTGAAAACTATAGTAATAATTTTTTTTCATTTTGTAGTATCTAGAAGAATGTGATTCAATTATTTTAATGAGGGATGGTGAAATAAGTGAACTAGGTACACATGAAGAATTATTAACGAGTAGTAGTGAATATTCAGTATTAATTCAAATGTTATCAAAAAATAAAGAGAAATTATTGGAAGAAAATGAAAAATCAAAAGTTGGTAAGTTTAATAAAACATTTTATAAGTATAAGCTAAATAGCACTAGATGTCTTGATTTACAATTTACATATAACTTGCACAATACAGATAACACTTAAAATTTTAAGAATTAATTATTAATATAATTAGAAGATTAGAATATGTATTGCCTTCTAACTTAGTTCCAAATTATAAATGATTCATTTAAAAAAGTCATATTTTGGGTTAGTGTTTATATTTATTTTGTAAACACTTACAATTAATTAACACTCTTTTCAAATTTAAATATGCAGTTTGTTCTCCAATATTACAATATTATTATTGTAATAAAAACTAAGAATGCATTAACATTTCTTGTATTTGCAATTTCATACAATCAGTGAAATTTGTTGTTTCTGTATTGCATAAAATATATATGGATGTCTGAACTGATAATTATCTGATATGTTGTTAGTCTTTCATTTCATTGATTTATTAGTTTTTATTTTTTATTGCTGTTTTCTGTCTAAGCTTATACTTTTTTTTTTATTAAAGATGTATTTGTGTTTGTGTTTTACTAATATTTTTCTTATTTTAACAGTTAGAAGAATTATTTTATTTTCATTTTTTTTTACTGTCAAATTGTTACTCAAAATATTTGAACAGAGAAACTTCAATTGTATTTTTGTAGAAATTAGAACAAAACAATCAAAAAACTCAATTTTACAAGGAAAAAGGTCATACTCAATGCCTATGGAATTTTTTTTAAGGTTTTGTTATCTAATAGTAGTGTAAATAAAATAAAACTATTTCTTAATGCTCCAAAGAAATTACTTTGGAGAAAACAAAATTTAATTTTTGAATATGATGGTAAAACAATTATCATTTTGTATTTTGATGCTTTCCAGTCAGATTTTGATTCTAAAAATATTTTATTTTCATTGCATTTTGGCTATTTTACTTCTTTTTATAAATATTTAAGCTAGATAAATGTTCCTTATATTTGCTTCATGCCTGGTTGTTGTCTCTTAGTTTCATTAATGGCCATCAACATCTGCTGTAATACCAGACTTATTATATACAGGATAGGAATTATCACTTGATTAGGAAATAATCAACATTTATTGATTAGGATTATACAAGGAATGCATTTCGGATCAACCTATCCCTCGTCGGCTCCTATTCAAGTTATACATTGTCAGCAATCATACATCTTTTAAACAAATGAATATATGTAAATAAGAATTCCACTTACACTTTTTGATGATGACTATCTTATCTGTTTTTGAAAAAAAAGACCACCAACTTTTTTAGTATACTACAACAAAAGTTAACACCACTAGAATTACATTTTTCACTTTTAACCACCTCCAGTTCCAAAGCAATTTTTACATTCCTACTCCCTTTCACCCTTGTTTTTTTTTCTAATTCTATGTATATTTATTTATTTAAAAGATGTACGATTGCTGGCAATGTACAACTTGAATAGGGGTTGACGAGGGACAGGCTGGTCTGAAATGCCTTCCTCATATAATATAAATCAATAAATGTTGATGATTTCCTAATCAAATGATAATTCCTATCCTGTGTATAATAAGTCTAGTATTACAGCAGATGTTGATGGCCATTAATAAAACTAATAGATAAATGTTCTTTATATAATTCTGAAAAAGACATTGACAGTTGTCAAAAACAGTTTATTTTATATATATTAATTTGTATTTCTATATATAATGTTAATGTTTAAATTAATTTTATTTATTCTAAAACTTTAAAATTGTTTGTATTTTTAACAAAAAATGTATTTTAAATTGAAATACAAAATAATTGCATATCAATTTATATAAGAAAAATTATCATTTATAATTTAAATAAAAATAATATATGCTTCATTACTAAAGCCATCCTAATGTATAATAAAATTTATAAATTTTTTCACGAGTTTTTTAAAAATTATTGCAAATACTGATAATGACGGTTTGCATTTAATATATTAGGCTGAATGATTTATATTGGAGTGATTATGAAATAATAAGACAAATGATTGCCATATTGAATCAGGCTACCTCAATATGATGATTGTGTTGATGAGAGTATCATGGTACTCTCCTAGGGAGATTCAGGTGGCACTTAAATCTTTCCATATATAAGAAGACCCTGTTCTGTGTATACCCTCCTCTTGTTTTTTTTTTTTTTTGTACATCTACTGTATATAGTATATATTAAACTCTATTCTAACCAAGCAGTTCCTTTTACTTTATCTTGCTACCACACACTGCATCAACTACAACAGATCGTTTGGCTTATTATTAAAAAACATCAGGCTTTGAGATGTTTATAGATTATAAAATAATATGAACATTTTAAATGAATTTTCTCATTCATTGTTACTATAAAATGTTTTGTACTAAATTACTGTATTAATTTAATAAAAATGTTTTGAAGATATCTGTTCATATCTTAAAGTACAACATGCCACAGTAAAATTTGATCAGTTTGTATGATTTATATTGGAGAGATTATGAAATAATAAGACAAACAATTGCCATATTGAATCAGGCTAATTCAATATGGCGATCGTCTTGGTGAGAGTATCATGGCACTCTCCTAGGGAATGAATGAGGGTTATCAACAACATTCTCCTTGTCATAATTTTTGCTTTCATCACTCTTACTAGTTAGCTAAAAATGATGTTACATAATTACTAATTTACAAAATAAGAAAATGTAAATAATGTTTGCTTGAATAAAATGAAAACAGCAAAACTATAGTAAATGTAACATTTTTAGCTAATTAGGAAGAGTGATGAAAACAGAGATTGTGAGTAGAAGAATTATATTCATATGTCATACAAACAAATTAAATTTTACTACAGCATATTGTACATAAAAGAATATTCATATATTTACAATAAATAATAAAATAAAAAGTAGAGAAGGAAGGAAAAAAAATAGTTATTATAGATATTGTAGAATTGGCTTAATCGGGGATGGGCAACTTATTTGTTGTTGTGGCCATAGCAGCAAAATTATTGCATGTCAACTTAAATGTAAAAATTGATGGTATTTTTTAATCAAGTTTTATGAATTTTGGATGAATATACATGCTCAATGAATATCTTAGCGTACAAATTAGATTATTTTCTTTAGAAAATGATGATTTTTACACACTTAAAAAATATGTAGAAGAGACTAAAATGTCTTCATTTTTTTGCCATGTTCAATCATTAGGAACAACAGTCTTTCATTGTAGAAACAACCTTTTATTAGAGGCTACATCTTTGCAAAATTATGCAAAAGTGCAAAAAATGAAGACATTTTAGTCTCTTCTACATATTTTTTAAATAAAATTACATTAATTTTTTTAATATAAAATAGACATTCTAATCTTAAAATATTTGCAAATAATCCCTAATTTTGATTTTGATTTCGATTAAAGTAAAATAAATCTTTTATTGTAAAAAATTTAGATGGAAATTAAAAATCACATCTGAAGTTTTATTTTAATTATCATAAATCACAATTCAGATAGTTTAGATTTGACATTTTAAAGATTTGTATGAATGCAATCAATACAAAATGATAAGAGTTGAATCTGCATAATTTAAAATATTGGGTATAATGAAAAATTTTTAAAGTATTAAGAATATCAAAATTTCTTAATGATTTAACTTAAGTTTTGTTTTAAAAAGTTTTGAGTCTTGTTACTTTTAAATTCTTGCATTATTAAAAGTTAAATTTTAAAAAAGATTTTGATTTTCTTGAATTTAGTTTGTAATGAAGAACTACATATATTTATAATTTTAAAATAAATTTATATATATAATAATAAAATTTTAGGACACATAAGTGAAAAAGAACCAAAGAATATGTCAATATCTCTTGATACCTACAAGTGTTATATGAAGGCTGCAGGTGGTTATATTGTATGCTCATTAGTATTAATATGGTTTCTCTTCTATGCTGCTTTGGCTGCTTTCAGCAATTGGTGGCTTGGACATTGGCTAAAGCAAGGAAATGGAGTGAGTTTGTTTATAATAATTATTGTGATTCAACGTTTTTGATGTAATAAAATGAAATAAATTTATTTATATATATTTTTTTATTAGTTACTTTAATAATTTTGTTTTAGAGCAAGTTTTTATAATTTAATAAAAATTTCAGATTGTATCTCTGTTTTCATACTTTTAATAAACATTTAACATTAATATCTTTTGTGGTGTGGGACAAGAACAAGAGAAATTGTTATAAATGATGTAACACTTTTATTTACTGACTAGTTTTTTAAGTTTGGCACACAAAACAATGTCTTCTGCTTATTCATCACTTGATCCTCAGGAGTATCTTGTGTTAGAAAAATTCAATTTAATAGACACAAACCCCATTAGATTGCTTATTTGCCTATATTACTTCAATAATTTTTCCTTTTATAACAGAAAATTAATATGTCTTTTACATTTAAGGCACATAAATATTTTTTTTTTATAGTATATTTACTATGAGAATATTCGTATCTTGAAATCCATAAGCAGAAAAATTGAATCACATTTTGAACTACTTTATAGTTTGTTCTACAATGCCCAATCAATGTGCTGTGCTTATTCCTAACACCCACTAATCAGTTATAACAATATTTACAATGAGAAAGCTCGTACCAGGTAGAACCAGTCAGACAATATTACATGAGTTATTTTGTAGATGGCACCAGGGATTAGATTGCTGAATACAAGCTAGCTCATAGTTGGCACTCAACATGTTAATTCTTAATAAAAACAAAACAAAGTTCACTTTTATAAAATTTTAAATTGGTAGTGAAATTTTGGATAGTGCCAAAAAATCATATATGTTATTACATAAGAATTGATGCATGTCTATGTTAAATTAGGACTACAAAATTTATCAAAATAATTGGAATCATTAATTAAATAAAACTAAATATTAAATATCGTTTAATAACAATTGTGGTTGATAATGATCATTAACTATCATTAATTCAGCTTTATAATGATCAATAACAATAGAATATTTTTTTAATAATGTGATAGACGTTGTTACATCTCTGATAGTAGTACATTTATGTTTGGTTATTTATAAAGAAATAAAAGCTTGACTGAATTACCAGTAAGTTGGCTGTAAAGTTCAGATTTTATATCATTCATTATAGAGAATAGCTTTTGTAGGTGCATATCAATGAAAATATTATTAAAATTGCAAGAGCAAGTTTCTTTAATGAAACAAAAGTTTATGAAATTGAGTTCTAAGTTCTTAACAGTTTAATCTCAATATTTTTTTAATTATTAATCGTCTTTCTGAATTTTTGATTTCTGCTTTCAAACATAGTTGGATTGGAACTCTATCTACATTTCAATATTGTCAGATTGCACTCAATTTCAAGTGTTGGTCATTAACAAGTTAAATTTGTCAAAATACTTCTAAAATTCATTAAAGATTCATTATTTATATTAATTAAAAAATGTTTGTTATTAAATTGGTTAGACAATCTTAAATGAATTCAGTTATAAATACTGTTTATTTTTTTAAATCAGATATAATACTTAAATAAAATACTGTTTTCTCACTTAAATCCTGAGATTCAAAAAACCCTGTTCTTTGAATAAACTTTGGGGAATAAAGGTATTGTTAAAAATAAATTTTTTGTTGGAAAGCATGGAAAACATGTTGAAGTACTCCATTATATATAGGATAATGTAGTTTCGAGTGACAGATAAGAAATTTAAATAAAATTCTACCTCTTCAAATTATGAAGAGTCTGGCAACAATTTTTATTCCAGGGTTCATGGGAACATTTTTGGAAATAAAATTTTTAAAATATTGTTTAATATTGAGCATGAAAAAATTGCAATTGAGTTCATAAGTCAAGCTTATCAGTCAAAAGCAATTGGAAAACTCAAATTGGAGATGTTGAGTGTGAATCAGAAGATAGTACTCAAGATTTTGATCTCAACAATTAGTAATACATAAAAACACAAATGACAATGTAACAACCCAAATCAGAAGACATTGAATTGAATTAACTATGAAAATTAATTATTTTAAAAGTTGTAGTCACAACTCATAAATACACTCAATAAATATTTTTGATAGTTTCAAAAGTGTATAAGTAAATAATGTATTTCTTTCAATTTTTACCCACTTGTCTCCTGTTGTATGGTAATAAACCACAGCCTTGAAAAACCATGGAGGATATATACATTTTAAAAATAAACCTCTGGAGTTTAATCAAGGAAATATGGTATATATAATATAATATAATACATAAATGAAATAAATGAAAATTATTCAAATGTTTTTACCGTAGAATTTAATCATCTTAAATTGTTAAACCTTATATTGATTAACTAATTACAATTATTATTATTACAATCATTACATACCATAAATTTTTGCAAATCATATTTTTTGTTATTTTTTATGCTTTCCATAAATGAAAATCATGTAAAATAATTGAAATTTGTCATTAGCAGTCAGGCATTTATGATAGCATTGACATTAGTAACATATTGATCTTGTATATGCATATACTGATGATACTTATATTATATAAAACTCTACCTCTATGTTATATATATAATAATATAAATTTAAATAAGCAGTAGAGAATACTTTCATCTATATTGACTATGACATCTTATGTTGGAATTATTTTATAAAGACTATTTGAATATAGAATAAAATATTCAAATATATTTAGATTTTTAAATTAATACAGAAATACAATAAAATTACGTAATAGAAACAAACAATTTATATTTCAGAAAAAAAATTTAAAAAATATATAAAATTCTGAATTTCTGAGAATTGTAATGATGAAAATATAATTTTAGTATAACTTTTCTCCATCTTAAGTTTGTCATTAATTGTTAATTTCTCTCTTGTGCTCTAATATTTCTATCTTAACAATCATCTTTTATTTGCTTCTATATAATGTAACATATTGAACCCCAACCTTTTCAGAGTAATTTGATACATACTCTATGGATTTCTGTCATTAACAAAAAATATAACATATAGATCAATATACTGTTGGTAAATTGAATAGAAAGTGTTTGCTAATCTTAATAACTTTTAAGTTAATTGTTTCCTAAAATTTAAAGGAGGTAGTAAAAATTTAGCATCTAACTTAAAAGGAATAAAGTTGAATAATAGAAATTAAGTATATTTGGTTTTACTGTACCAAATTGCATTGATCTGATTTGAAAACATGAGAAATGAGATTATGCATGTTGTGTGATGATGAGTGATTCGAACTTTATTAATTGTGGAACACAAAACAACTTCTCTGTTGTGTAGTCACCATTTTTGTTTATGGTGCTTCCTAGAGGTAGTAGACAACATCACATTTAAATGCTGATGGGAGATGAAACCTAGACAGTTACTTTAATGATTGGTGTATGTTGCATACTTCTCAGACAATAATTAACATAATTACAGTAATTTAAAATTTTAGCATTTATTTTGAAAGATCCTTTATATAGTATATGGAATTTTTAATTAGTTAGTATCATGATATATTAGTTTGTTTTTATTTGAAATTTAATTTAAGCATTATACTAAACAATTATTTACATCAGAAAACAGATAGATCCCAGGAATATTCATGAAAATAATCAGAATTTATTCATTTAAGATTTTTTTTTGAAGTAATATTAGTAATGAGATATTACTGACTATAAGTTGTTAAAAAATAAAAATACATACTTCTTTAATAGAATATATAATAATTGATAGATAAATGAAAACAATATAATAGTTAAATAATTGATAATAGATTTTTAATTTAAAAATTATATCTTCGATAAAAAAAACTTTGAAATTTTATGTAAGATTGTTTTAATAATTTTATACTGTATTATTAAATATCCAATATAAATTGTATGTTTAGTTTTATCATCATTTTGTATATGCTTTAAATTTATTTTCTTATAATAGAGTTTGTTTGTTTCAGAATTCCAGTGATAATCAACCAGACATTATTGAAGTGGAAAAGGATAATATTTCTCTAAATCCACAACTAAGCTTTTACCAGTTAGTATATGGTTTGTCTGCTGTAATGTTATTGGTGATTGGTGTTATCTTAGGATTTTTATTTTCTAAGGTAATTTTGTTTTAAACTCTTACAATCTATATAGATGTATATAATTTTCACATGAATCACATAAATTTGAATTAATTATCTAAATGATTTGATCAAATATTTAAACAACAATCTTAATAAAATAAGTTTGAATAAAATTAGTTTTAGTTAAATAAATGGCAATGATTTAGTTTCCTGATGATAAATTCTAAAATAAAAAAATTATCATTGTTTATAAAAAATGTTTATTTTGTTGAAAAATGAGTAAATAGGTTAAACTTATTTTATATTACTCATTCAAAAAGGACTAAAATTTTTACAGTCTGTAAAACTCAAAAGAACAGAATTCTAATGTGTATTTTCAGAATAAAATCTGCTAAAACACGATAAAAATTATTTTTAATTATGCAGACTTAAGACAAAATATAGAACTGATTAAATCTTAGTCCCCAATGAATTTTCAAGTTGAGATGTCTAGAATCATAAACATTTTCTCTAATAAATTTTCAGATTATGAGCCTTTCAGGGATTACATACAGGGAGGCCATAGAAAATTCAAGATTGATAGCAATTATCAGTTATTTTCATTGGTTACATAAGCTAGTGTTGTAATTCCTGGACAGGAATTACAATACTAGTTTGAGATGTAAATACATCAGTTCTCTCTAGCACTTGTAGAATGCATTGTTTCAGAATCAACTATGGTTGAAAGATATTCATCAGAACTGCTTTCATGCATGTTGTCGTATGATCTGGTCATCAGTCCAATAAGTGACATTACTGTAATGTCACTTATAAGCCAGATCACTAGTCTGGAAATGCTTTATCATATTGATGAAAAGCATCTGTACTGTGGGGTTTGACCTTAGGCTCATGAGTGACATTGCTGTAGAATCAATATATGCTATAGAAAGAATTGCAGTGTGCAGTAACTTTTGGATACCCTATATATACAAAGGAATGCTTACATAAGTTATCTATTGTTTTATATTGTTTAACTGTAAATGATTATGTATTTTGTATTGTAAAATACAATAGCCATTTACATTTTTAAATAAATTGGATAATGAGATTGTCATTTATACATCTTTTATTCAGTAATACTACAGACATCTTTTACACATTTTCTGCATATACGAGGGTAGTCCCAGAAGTAATTGACCTAACAAAGAAGAGAGAAAAAATTTGAGAAAACATATCTTTATTTTTCAACATAATCTCTTTTTAGCTCGATAGACTTTTCCCAGCGATGTTAAATAGCTTTGATCCCCTGTTTATAGTGAGAACTGTTGAGTTTCTCAAAATAGCCACCAACCACAAACTCCACCTCTTCATTGTTGGCAAATCTTTTACCACCAAGCCATTTTTTTCAAGTTTGGAAAGAGAAAATAATCTGAGGAGGGCTAAATCTGGCAAATAAGGTGCATGAAGAAGCAATTTGAACCTTAACTCATTGATTTTGGCCATCTTAATAACGGATGTGTGAACTGGTGCGTTGTCTTGATGGAACAACACTTTCTTCTTTTTTGCCAAATGTGGCCGTTTTTCTTGATTTCATCACTCAAGTGCTGCAGTAAGTTTGCATAATACTCGCCGTTTATTGTATTTTCTTTTTTGAAAATAATCAATGATAATTATCCCACGCGCATCCCAAAAAACTGATGCCATGACCTTGTCAGCAGATGGAACTGTTTCCACCTTCTTTGGAGCTGATTTTCCTCTTTCAGTCCATTGTTTTGACTGTTATTTTGTCTCGGGTGTGAAGTGATGGGCCCATGTTTTATCCATGGGTATGAATCGACACAAAAACTCGGCTTTGTTGCTGCGAAACATTACCAAACACTCGATTGAAACATCCTCACGACGCTGTTTTTGTCTCATTGTGAGCAAATGCAGCACTCATCTTGTGCACAGCTTTCTCATGTCCAAATTTTCAGTCAAAATGCGATGTACAGCACTTTTTGAAATGCCAACCATGTCTGCTAGCTCTCGCATTTTGAGTCGATGGTCATCCAATACGATTTTGTGGATTTTTTTCGCCATTTCTAGCATGGTCACCTCACTTGGTCGACCACTGAAATGTTCGTCTTGGCAGCTCGTACGGCCTCGTTTAAACTCTGCCACCCAATATTTTATTATTGTAAACGAGGGAGCAGACTCCCCCAGAGTAGAATCTAGCTCAGCTTTAATATTAGTTGGACTGAAACCTTTTAAATGAAAGTATTGTATCACATAACAATGACCAATTTTTTCCATGTTTACAAATTCACTGAGATTGTTCACTATTGATGGCTGCCAAAAAAATACTAAACAATGTAGCATCTTCAAACTTCAAACTTAAGCTTTATAAGGTTGATACTTTCGAACACAGTAGTTTTTTTCAAACAAGTACCACCATCTATATGTCAGGTTGGATATTTCTGGACGACCCTCATATTTTTTAAAATACTTGTAAATTTAAGTTTATCTTCCTAATGTTTGATAAGCAATGCATTTGTAATGTATGATATATTTTGAATTTTTTTAAATTAAAAAGTATTAATATATATTAAAAAAGATATTATTTTTAATTAATTATTATGTTATATATATACATACATACACACACACATTATTTATTAATACTGAATATATTGAGTTATATTGTATAATGTTTTTAATTAATTATCTAAAGTAATAAATTTATTAATCATTACATCTAATAAATTAAAAAATATTATATGTGGGATATTTTTTAAAATAAGAACTGTTTTACAATAAAAAATGAACCAGTAAACATTAAGAATACTTTTCTTTTCTCAGATTCTACATGTTTTACTTTATACTATTCTTTATTTTTTCTGTTGTTGAAACATTTGTCATAGCATGAGACCAGTTTCTATAGATCTGTATCATAGAAGTGTGCACCAGAGTGGATAATCATTCCTGAACCATTGTTTTTATTTCTTCATCAGTTTGGAAATTCTTGCCAGCAAGGAACCTTTTCAGATGCAGGAAGATGTAAAACCGTAATTTCATATTTCTTGCAGTCAGAAAGCAAATAACCTGAATAATAATTAACCTTATTATACAGACAACAAGCCACTTGATCTTCTTAAACATTTCCATCACACAACATGAAACACATACACTGCTGACATGATTCAAAATGGCATCTGTTTGTGTGCAAGGGATGCTAGGAGACATTACAAATGTGCAAAATTGAAGTGCTTATTTCCAAAGTGGCATATCTCCAGGAAATACAAATTTCCAAAAACTGCAAATTTTAAATAATTGCTTGAAATGTTAAGGTAAAAACTTAATTTTTGGTACAGAGCTTTATTTTTATATTCTGAATATAGGTTTAACAGTGAAAAAATCCTGAGGCAAAGGAAATGCTAGTTTTGGTACTTCAAATCATGGACTTTCACCAATTAGAACAAAATTGCATCATTTAAATGAATAATGTACTGTAATAAAAACAACAAATAGATGGTCAAAAACTTTTACTATATAAAAACAAAAGAGAATATACAAAATGTGATACAAAACAAAAATGATAATTACATGAACCTTGTTCATATGACTGAAGATAATAAAAAACTGTGTTTAAAAAACTATACTAATTCCAAAAGAAAAAAATACTTAATGATTACATAAAATTGATAAAAATCATATTGTAATTGTTCTGTCACAGTACCTATTTAGAATCAATCACTTTCTAAACAAGAAAACACTTTTTGTAAAATGTCATTGCAGTATGCCCATCACTTATTCCCAGTTTATTTAAAAGTTTCTTCACATTATCGCTCTTTTCCAGCTTAAGTTTATTCTCCAATGGTAACAAATCAACTAATAGATATGATTATTTTTTATCTCTTTTTAAGATTGTATGTTTGCATGTTTGCACATTCCTGATCTCTCAGAAGTGTTGTTTGCTACAAACATATTTAGAGTTTATTCTGATTACTTTCATTTCAGATAATTTAAAATCCAATTTTGACTTAATGTATGAATAAATTACAAGTTTTCAATTACCAAGTTGCCAGTCTTTACCAAGAATTTGTCCTATATGCTCAAAAATTTTATTATAGTCTTCTGGTAAAAGAAGCAGTTCTGTTTTTCTTAACATTTTTTCCATCCTTCCAAAGGCACTATTTATGGGTAAATAACTGTGACCCTGCAATGGATATGTAATCTCAAAAGTTACACTATACATATCTGAAAGTTTACTTAGAATTACTAATAATGTGTAATTTTTGTTTATGTACTGCAACCATCACAAAACATTAATTTTCTTGATTTTTGGATTTTCCTTACGAAAATTTCTACAAAATAAGGATGCGACCTCTTTCTAGCATATCGACTAAATAGTTTTTGAACTTCTTTAGAAAATGTGGCCATTATTAAAGAAAAATTAAGAAAACAATCAAACACAATAGCACTTGCACTTCAGAAAGCAGTCATTACTATGAAATAGTCATGTGACCAATATACACTTTGTAATTGGCTGTTATGGAAATGTGACAGTTTGGAAATAAATACAAAACGAAAAACATCACATTTGAAAAGAAAGCCAACCAAGAAACCATTTTTTCAACAAAAGAAACACCTGTTTCGGAAAAAAATATTGTAGCACTATAGAGAAGCATATCAGTGTGTTGGTGCCATGAACTAAAAAAAAATCAAAGATGGAGATATGTTACTTTGGAAATAAGCTCTTCAATTATGAATGTGCACATTTTAAAAAGATATTGCTAAATGGTCCTTACTAAAAAATATCCCTTGTACAATCTTGAAGTGTTAATTATATTTATACAAGGTGTCTAAAAGTTACTATGCAGCGAAAGAGGTTTAAGTAAAAGTTTTACATGTGAGATAAAAAATCTGGGGAGTGAGGTCCAGAGATCTAGCAGGTCAGATTCCACAAGGAGATTGTGATCTGTATGATTATGAAAATTTCTCGCTGCACAGTAACTTTTTGGAGATCCTGCACTTGGTTAACTCATAACCAAATCTTTATTAAATAACAACAGTTTTTAAATATAAAAATTTTTATTCCTAGACATCGCTTCGAGCATCAAGTTCTTTGCATGATTTGGCTTTAATAAGAATTGCTCAAAGTCCAATGCATTTTTTTGATACTGTATCAGTAGGAAAAATACTTAATATTTTTACACGTGATTTAGATGAAGGTAATTATAAAAAATTTTAACATTTTCAGAATTTTTAAATGCTTTATTATTTGAATATTTAATTATTATAAATTCCTTTTAAAAATATTTTAAAATATTTATTTTCAGTTGATACTCAATTGCCAACTTTGATTGAAACATTTTTGCAGCATTTGATGTTCATCATCTTCAGTTTAGTTGTAATAGCCTTTGTATTTCCATGGTTTTTAATACCTTTATTAGTAATTGCCATAGGATTTATTTTTTTGCAAAGGATATTTAGAGCAATAATGAGAGAACTAAAACATCAAGAAAATATATCGAGATCACCAATATATAGTCACATAACTGCAACAATAGAAGGCATTATATCAATCCAAGCATTTAAAAAACAAGATGAATTTACAGAAAGGTAATTTTTATTTACATTAATAATGTTACTAGCAAATAGTATTTTTGTTCATCATTCACTTTAGATTTAAACTATTTTGATAGAAATTAAATTTTTTAATTTTTTATGAAATTGATAGCAAAATGTATTAATATTAACATTTACATTTCTGCCCTTTTTTTTTTTTTGCTAAATACTATTATCATTGATTTCTGACTAAAATATATGCTTAAATGCAAAAAATTTTTGAAGGGGGAAAAAATCAAATCCTTTTTATATTCTTTACATTTAAGTGTACATTCAATGAAGCAATTAATTATTAATTGCTTCATTGAATGTACACTTAAATATTGATATAAATAACAGAAATTGCATATGGCTTTAATTGATTTAAGAAAGAATGTTATGATTTAGTAGATTATCTTCATCTTTGAAGATCTTAAGCCTCAATTTCTTGTAACTTTGATAAAATAAAATTTATTAAGAATTTTCTTAATATATTATTTTTCCAATATGATTTTTTTTATTTAGATTCTGAAAAGAGTGGTTGTGATATTAAAATTGAGAAAGGTTTATCTCAGAGCAATCCTTTGTCATCTTGTATTATTATATCAATGGCATTTCTGATTCCTTATTTTAATGATTATTTCAGAATTTATTTAAATGATGTCTGTTTACATTATCTGTTTTATGCTAATGATGTATTTTGTACAGAATATAGATCAGCTCTCCAATTTAAATGTAAATAACTTTTTAAACTATTATGATAAATTTTCTATCGATTAATATGAATAAAATTACGATAAGGATCTTTTGTCTTGATAATGATTTAAAATTAATAGATAAATTAATATTTTAAATAGAAAAATTTTTTATTGTAAAAATTTGGGAGTTATGTTTGTTTTTGACAATAAATTTATCATTAAAACTACTGTTTTATAAAAATTATCCAGGTAATTAGTCACAGAATTAAGAAAATTATGATTAGATTAAAATCATGTTATATTTAAACTATTTTTCTCATTTTGACAGTATTGTTAGGGTATTGATTGATCTGTCTGTGAGCTGAACTAATGTATTTCTTTAATTAAACTCTATTGGGTTTATTTTTAAAGCATATATATATATATATATATCCTGGGATTTATTTTATTTATTTACTTTTTTGAGCTGGAGTTCACTATGTTGTACCTTGCAAAATGATACAAGTGGGTAAAAAATAAACATTGAAAAAATTACTTTATCCTAAAATCTTACACATTTTTCATACATTAAGAGCATTGACTTTACACAGTTGTTTTGCTGTGTAAAAATGAATGCTGGAAATGTATGAAAAGTGTGTGTGTGTGATTTTAACTAAAATTCCAGCTTGTAGAAGATAATTGTATTTAATTATCTTAATTTATGGGTTATAGCTACAACAATTGAAATAATTAGTTTTCATAATTAACCTGATTAATTTTCAAATTTGGTTATTAAATTGTCATTTGTATCTGTTTCAATATTGTTGTTGGAATCAGGATCATGACCTATCATTATCTGGTTCAAACTCTCAATCTTGGCTGGATGGCCAAGACAATTAAGATGTCGGTTTATTACTCTGCAGGACCCAAGATTGAATCCAGGAGAGTATGTTAAGGAATGTTTCAGGTAATGATCTGTCCTGGATATGTTGGGCTTTGTTTCTCACCACCTAGCCAAGACTGTCATAGGTTTGATAAAACCACCTCTTATTGCCCACAGGACAAAAAGGAGTAAAGCTAAAAATTCTGAACCATATTACCCTTATATGAAAGACGAGACCAGACATGGAAACCTTAGGGACAGGGGGCCCCGATTAACTGTATACGAACTTTCGATGCAAACTGGAAGTCATATTATTTCAATTCAAAACTTCCCCAAAAGGTGTTAGATAAATGACCGGCATGACTCTATTGTTAAAGGAAAAGTATAGTGAAGTACTTCAACATGTTTCCCATGCTTTTCGACCCAGGGTTTATTTTTGACAGCACCTTCATTCACTGGGGTTTATTCAAAGATTGGGATTTATTTGAATTCTGGGAATAATTGAGAAAATACAGTATTTACATCTAATCAAAAAAGATTAAACTTTATTTAAATATTTAAAATTGAGTTTTTGGCTTCTGATTTTAAATTGCACAGAATTAGATTGCCTATGGACTGTTTGTGCTTAAATTTTGGTTTTGTTTGCTTAAAATTACCTGCACCTAGTTTACAGTATCAAAATTCATTACCTGAACTTGATAAGTAAAAGGATTGCAATTATAATTATCTGTGTAAAAATATTCACAAATTAGAAGAAACAATAAGTGTCTTCATATTCTTGTCCTTTTTCAACACCTCAGGAACACAAGTCTTTTATTTGAGGCTAATCTTCTTCTTTATGTAAAAATTTTAAAAAGTTTCAAGGATATCGCACAATCATAAAAATCTATTAATTAACAATATTTAATAAATACAGGGTGTCCACTATGAACCTGACACATTTGAAACTGTTGTAAAAAATCTACTGCTCAGGAAGGATGTAAAGTAATGCACATTTTATGATGAAAAACTCAAAAAGTTTTATTAAAAAAATCAGTGAACCTCTACATGAGCTCCTTTTGTTGCACATAGAACACCTAGTCTATACTCCATTTTCTGCCAGGTTCTTTCAAGCATATCGGGCATGACAGCAGCAACAGCATTGTGAATGCGCACACAAAGATGTTGAAGTTCACGAATTTTGACACTGGTGTAAATCTTGTCTTTGACAAATCTCCAAAAGAAAAAGTCTTAAGTCCAATCAACAATCGGGAAACTGTGCCCGGATTGCCACCTCCGTGTGATTTTAACACGGTTCCCTTCGTCAAGAAGTGTTGTTTCCATAACTTGAGTGTATTCCTCGAGGGACCTTGCCAAACATGTGATGAAAGTTCCATTCACTTGAATCACAGAATTTGTTTCAGCATACCATCACACAGCTTGCGCCTGCTCTTGTGGAGAATCCATTTTGCGCTTGACTACTGCCATGCCACCACCTACAGTCACTTTGGTGGGTTTTCAAAATTACCTATACAAACTTCCAGTTTCTCCACCTAATGGAATGTACAACATCTGATTATTGCCTTGCACTTCGATATGGCAGTCAAAACAAATGTACCAGGTTCATTGTGGACACCTTGTATAATGGCCATGTCCTTTCCAGGCTTCTTATGCTGTATCCTAAGATTAAATGTTTGTTGTTAATTTTCTGATGACTATCCAAACATTAACTATTCATTAGTGTTACTGCAATATTTAATTCTAGTAAAGATAAAATAGTTTTATTTCATTCTCATAGCATGTTAATGTAAGCTGTCATCCATCAGTGTTTCTATTTTTACTTTCCTGAAATTGTTTTGCCTGTCTACGTATGTGTTTGCAGTTTATGGCTTTTGTACATCACAATTCTTCTAAAATTGAAAAAAGCTGCTTATCACAAATACCTCCTATTAAACTTGAATTCAAGAAACTATAATTGGACTGCAATTTGAAAAAATTGTAGACCTATAAATTCCCACTGTTGCCTTTCCTTAATCTCAAGAACAGAGTTAGATAGATGAAAGACGAGACCAGACATGGAAACCTTAGGGACAGGAGGCCCCGATTAACTGTATACGAACTTTTGATGCAAACTGGAAGTCATGTTATTTCAATTCAAAACTTCCCTTGAAAGGTATTAAATAGATGACCGGCATGACTCTATTGTTAAAGGAAAAGTATGATGTACAGGGTTGCCCCTGTACATCATACTTTTCCTTTAACAATAAACTACTAATTTGAGGTGGATAGCATATATTTAAATTAAATGAATTAAAAATATTATTAAAAATTGCAGCCCGGCATTGTGGCTATGTTACAATAAATAATTGCCTGTTTTGTAAATTAATTCTGATGAATTAGAAAATGTTCGTTTATTAGAAATATTAGAACATATTTGTCAAAGCCAAGTGATTGCCAAATTATATTGGACTATATTACTACTACTATTATTAAGTAAATCCTAAGTAATTTGGCCCTTGAGGCAGGTATTAGATGCCATCTCTTGCTAAATTTAATAATTATAATTAAATTAATATTTAATAATTAATTTAGAAGGTTCCAGAAGAAAAAATCAGCTCAAAGTGGGACTCAAATCTGCAACTCCTGCCTACTGCATGGTCACATTGCCAGTTACACTACCCAGACTTTTTGTCCAATCCTTGCCTCCAGAATTTATTAATTTATAACAGTATTCAGTTACTTATGGCACTGGCTGGAGAAGACTCAGCACCTATGGCCTACAACCCTCACTATGGCACTTGGGTGGATATTGCTTCTATCTTGGCATGGTGTGTATATATATGTGAGTACTATATCATAGTGGGAGTTATAGGCCATAGGTGTTGAGTCATCTCCAGCTGGTGCTTGTAAGTAAATGAGTATGGTTATTAATTAAATGTTCCATTACTGGTTTTTTGTGAATTAAAAAAAAATTAAAGCTATTGGCTTTTTTTGGTAGCATATAACAAGGAACAGTTATTGATATAGTCTTTATTGATAGAGGAAATGCATTTTGGATCTTAATGACCCCTCTTCAGTCCTTATTATAGCTGACTATTGATTATAAATTGACATTAAAAAACATTGGGTAATTGATTGGATAGAATATGTTTAAAAGGGGTTGCTGTGGATGGGTAAAAAATTACTAGGTGAATAATATTTAAAAGAACCAACCAAAGGATGTAAAACAAATTTTTAAAGCCAAAGAAAATAAGTATTTAATATTACATAATGCAGACGTGGCCATAGAGTTCAGACCATCTTTAAGTTCACAGCTGCATTCTGCAAATGCAGCCATGAACTTAAGGATACTATATCCGAACTCTATATCTGCATAAGATCTGTGTCATATATTAAAGCCAATCATTTAGCTTTAATATATAACTATTGGGTTTGGATGTTTATATTTATGAACATAATATTTCATGACAAATAAATAATGTTGTATTTAATGATACTAATGATTAGTTATCTAAAAAGTAACTTTTTAATGTATGTAATTAATGTATTTAATGTTCTTATCTCTCTTCTACAAAAATAATACAACAAATAATAATAATAATACTAACAATTTAAGTTTTAAATTGGCAATAAATTGAAATAATTTAAATTTTTCTTGTAGGTTTATTCAATTGGTTGATGCAAATGCTTCTCCCCTCTATCTGTTCTATAGTTCAATGCGATGGTTTGCAATAAGAATGAATTTTCTTTGCGTTTTAATTATATTAATTGTTTGTTTATTTGGACTTTTTTTAAAAGAGGAAATAGCTGCAGCATTTATTGCACTTGCTATTTCACTTACTATTCAGGTATGTAAAATAATAATTAAATTATAATTTTTTAGTTATAATAATAATTTTTTAATGGAATTATTTTATTTTTTCTTTTGTTTTCTAGATGTGTAGTTTCTATCAATATATAACAAGATTAGGTTGTGATATTGAAGCTCGTTTTACATCTGTAAAACGAATTCAATCGTACATTGAACAGTTAGAATTAGAATCTCCTGCAATAGTAGATAATTCTCGTCCACCAGTTGATTGGCCAACAAGAGGACGCATAAGTTTTCGTGATGTCACAATGAGATACAGACCAGGTCTTCCTTTGGCATTAAAAGGTGTTACATTTGATATAGATTCACAAGATAAAATTGCAATTGTTGGAAGAACAGGTGCAGGTAAGTTAAACAATAACCATTTTATACCATTGCCATAAACTTTTTCAAAATACAATAAGCCCTACTTACTTGCTTGGACTAATAGTGGTAAACCTTGCTTGAGTTTACAAAAGCCTTGAGTTATCAGGGTGTTTTCTCAGATGACATGGAAAATGAGAAGGTGGATATACAGTGTAGTCATTTATTACAATCAGCTTTGTACAGAAGTTTTACTGAGCTTTATTAGGTTATACTGCTAAATTTATTATTACAGAAAATGAGCTCAAAACATTTCATAACTGTATATAGCCTTTAGTAAATTACTGACTATAGTAATATAGTGCACTGTACTACAAAGACTTCCAGATTTTGAAAACACTTGTTAACTATAATTTCACTATAATTATAATTTTTCTGGGGGGCACTTCCGACGTTCGTCAGTGTTGGTGAGTTTTTGAGAGAGCTGTTTTTGTTGAATTATAGCACTTTGGATATGCTTGCTTTTACAAAGTGTTTGATTCTTTATCTTGGTTTCATCAAAGAATTTGATATATATTTATTATTACGTGCTTTATTGGTAATTGGAGGTATTGAATCTAATCCTGGACCGATGTCTCGTACTCCACCTTCCTCCCCTATTTCAAAGTCGTCCATATCAGTTGTTGGAAAACGTCAAAGATCTCCTAGTGAACCGACTTTGAAATCTCAGCGATTGGAAAAGTTTTTTCCTCCTTCGGGTTCTTCTTCAAATGTACCCCAAAATTTATTTTCCTTTTTAGAGGAAAAATTTGATACCATTTTGACTAAACTTGAAGATTTATCTACTAAATTCGAATGGCTGGCAAATTTGCATAAAGATTTTGAACAACGTCTTCTCAATGTAGAGAAGAAGGTGGAGGAAATTTCTAATTTAAATACCTCATTTACTGCTTCGACCTCCTATTTCTTATATCTTTTAGATTCATCGATAAATGAACGTCAGAGAAATAATATTGTTATTGCTGGTTTAGAGGGAAACTCGTCTGAAATCTTGTCCTTGGCTTCTGACATTTTGTCATCTATTAAAAGACCTAGTGGTGACTCAATTTTGATAAAAGATCTTAAAATAATCTCAAAAAATAAATTGGTGGTGGCTAAACTTGACATTGTCTCCGATAAAAAACTAATTTACCGGAATGTTCATAATATTCAGAAGAGAGAAGGATGCTCTAGGGTAAAGTTTTTCGATGATTTATATTGGAGATCGAGACTTAGGAGGAAAGGTCTTTTTCCTTTCTATCAAGAGGCTAAGAAGACTGGAAAAGATGCGTATATGAGAGCTGATTGTCTAACAGTAAACGGAGAAAACTTTACGTTTGATTTAATAAGCAATAAGCTAATGAAAATTGAACCTTTTTTATTACCAGGGAAGACGTTGGATCGACGAATGGACGAGAATTAAAAATTTCAACTGTTACTCCTCATTCAGAGGTTTTTTATACGCTAAAGGTATTATCATGGAATAGTCAAGGTTCATTGTTTGATAACTTTTCTGACAAGAGTTTTGTTGATTTTGTATCATCATATCATATTGTTGGTATAACTGAATCATGGATGACATTTTCGGTGAAATCTTTTCTTTCATCATTGGACTCTCAATTCTATTTTACTGAAATGTTAGCTCATAAACTAGAGGGACCTGGAAGACCGTCTGGAGGCTTGTTTCTAATGGTTTCTCGGAAACTTGGTAAGTTGGAAATTTGTCATCTTTCTGATAACTTTATTGTGGCTAAACTCATATTTGATAAACCTATGTTTAAAAATCGTCCTGGGCTTTTAATTGTTCTGGTTTATATGTCTATTCATAAATATGATTCATTGATCGAGTATCTTGATAGATTGATTCTGGATTTTAAAGATGATGATGACATTCTGATCCTTGGTGATTCTAACGCTAGAATTGCTTCCGAAATAGATACATTGTATATAGGTTCTAATAGAAATTTTCATAATATTAGAAAATCTAACGATAAAATTTTTAACTGTAGAGGAAAAAGATTTTTGAACTTGGTCAAATCTTATGGAATGATTCTATTGAATGGTCGTTTTGTTACTGATTCTCCTGCTAATTTTACATTTATTTCCTCTTTGGGTGCATCAGTTATCGACTTGATAGCTATTAATCCTGAACTAGTTGATAACTTAGTGGACTTTAGAGTTTTAAATAAATTTGATTCTGACCATCTCCCTATTTCTGTTGAGCTCAGGTTTGACTCTCTTTTTCTTAGTAAAGAATTGCCTGCTGAGATACGTTGTTACGTGTGGAGATCTTCATGTTTGGATAAGTATTTGTACAATGTCACTAAGCGATATGCAGATATTAAGGGTGGATTTTTTCTGGATTCCTTTTCTTTTTATTCGTCCTTTGTTGACGTGATTCTTGAGTCTGTAACTCAAAGTAATATGTATGTTAAACATCATTGTTCAAGAAAATTTGTTAAGTCTTGGTTTGACATTGATTGCCTACGATTGAAGAGAGAGAAGAATCGTGCTTTACGAGCATTTAGGCGATCAAGAACTGAACAACACTTTATTATTTATTCTAACTTGGAAAAAACTTTTAAATCTATATGTAAAGCCAAAAAGAAACTATTTTGGAATAAGATTAACTTCCAATTATCACATATTAAAAACTCTGCAGAATTTTGGAAAATTGTTAATAAATTTAGACATGGTAAAGCTGTGTATAATAACATCTCTATTCGTGATTGGTCGGATTACTTGAGAAAATTTTTTTCTGGACCATCTTTAGTTGTACTGTCTATTTGTACTAATGTTAATATGGATCCATTGCTCGATGGAAATTTTACATTTGATGAATTACAATTTGTGGTACGATCTTTAAAAAATAATAAAGCCCCTGGACTAGATGCTGTTAAGGCTGAGATGGTTAAATTCCTCCCGACTAATATTCTAAACGATTTGTTATCTATGTTTAATAATTTTAAAACTAATTATTCTTTTCCCATTACTTGGAAAAATATTTGTTTAAAAATGATATATAAGAAGGGTAATCGGTTTGATCCTATGAATTATCGTCCGATATCGCTAATTAGTGTAATTAGAAAAATTTTTTCTACGTTATTGGCTAATCGTTTACGTCTTTGGCTTGAGCGGTATCACACTATTTCTATTGGTCAAGGTGCTTTTGTAGCGAATAGAGGTGTTGATTATAATTTGTTTATATTTCTTGGAATTTTGCAATTAAATTTGACTAAGAAGCGGAGGAAATTATATGTTGGATTTATTGATTTGTCAAAGGCGTTTGATGCAATAGATCATGATATTTTATGGTCGAAGCTTTCTCGAATAGGCATGTCATCATCTTTTATTAATCTTATAAGACAATTGTTTTCGAACACCATTTATCAAATAGAAGTTAATCATTGTCTTTCGGAGGCGGTAACTGCTAATAAAGGGCTTCCACAAGGTGAACCTCTTAGTCCTATTTTGTTTAATTTATTCGTTAATGATCTCTCGGAATTTTTTTGTAATCATAATACAATGGGTATATCCATATCACCAGAGGTAGAATTGAACTGTCTTTTGTTTGCTGACGATATTGTAATATTTTCGTATTCACCTATTGGTCTTCAGAAAAAACTTGATATTTTACAAGATTACTGTAAGTCTAATAAATTACTTATTAATGAGACTAAATCTAAAGTAATGGTTTTTCGGAGAGGGGGTAGACTGGGGAAAGCTGATAAATTTTATTTATTTAACTCTGAATTGGAGATAGTTTCGTCCTATAAGTATCTGGGTATTTATTTTACTCCACAGGGTTCTTTTTCTTTTCACTTAGATAAATTGTTTTTGAAATATAAACTACAGCTTTCTAATTTAATAAAACTTATGGTCAGAATGAAGCAGTCTTCTATTAAGTCGTATTATCGATTGTTTGACTCCTTGATACGTTCAAGTTTGGGGTATATGTTCCCTATTTGGGGACCATCTTTTGTTGATAAATTGGAGAAGACGCAATTGAGATTTATTAGATCGATATTTCATATTAATCGTTCGGTGCCTGGACCTGTCTTAAGATTTGAATTGGGTCGTCCACCAATGGCTATACGTTTAACAATGAGTATTTTTAGATACTGGAGTAAAATTTTGGAGTTACCAGATTGCGACCCTAGAAAGTTGATTTATAACAAATTGAAATTAATAGTCGGAAATTCTTCGTTTGTAACTTGGTCCTCCTCAGTTGAAAATTTATTGTCTGAATTAGGTTATTCTACTGACTATTATATTCAGGTCTCAAATAAAAACCTTTTTATGGCTGAAATATTTCAGTCATTAAAAGATAAATACTGGGCTCAAGACATTCAATATATTGAACAAAAGAGTAGGTTTTTTGAGACTTCCTCAATAGCTCCATGGACACCTCGATATTATTTATTATCAAATTTAAGTTATAATATTAAATCCTTGATAATTCAATTGCGACTTAATGACTATACTATTATATTAAATAGGCGTAGAATGAATATTTCCGCCCATTCTAACTGCCCTTTATGTAATCGACTCTGTGAAAATATTAAGAACCATTTATTTGTATCTTGTGAAATTACTGAACATTTAAGGGATACATTATTAACGACTAATTTTGATATGTTTTGTTTATACGATGATAATTTAAGCTCTGACATGTTATTTAAAGTTTATAAATTTTTCTGTTATTTATTAAACATGTTAACATAACATTATTAATTAAGTTTTAATTTTTTTGAAATTATGTATAATTATGTTTGTATTTGAAATTATGTATAATTATGTTTGTATCTGTTAATGTTGCATGATTTTGTAACCCCCTTTGTAAAGGCAAAAGCCGTAGCAAATAAATGTTGATTGATTGATTGATTGATTGATAATTTTTCTGTTGCCAAAAAATTAAAAATTAATGTACAATTTTTTGAAAAAAAAATTTGTTAGAGTTATGCAAAGTCCAAGTTATGAGGTTACTATATTGATAATTCAAATTATTATTATTAATTTTTTATTTATAAGGACACATTATAAGAGAAATATAATAATAAAAATTACATCTATAATAAAAATATATCTATATAATACAAGGATCATCCAGAAAGTAAAGATTGTTTAGCTTTAAAGAGTGAAGAAAACATTTTATTATTCAATTTTGTTTTTTAAACATACATTATATTACTCTATATCTCCACATAATCACTTTCTTTATTTAAACATTTATCATATTTGTGCATAAACTTTTAATTCTGTTGTACTCATCTACTGCCAGTCCATTTAACCAACTGGTGACTATGTAAGCTGCAATCTGTCATTGCCAAGCAAAGAGCAAGAAACATTTGGAAATAAAATGTGCAACTTGTCCAGAGTTATGCATATGTCTTCCAAAATTTTGTCATTACTTGCATGCTTCAAGTCGTCTGCGACAAGTGATGGGCACCTAGTAAATCTTCATTGTGCTTGTTTGTTCATCCATTGTTAAACATTTCACACCACTTTCTCACATTCCATTTTTTCATTACCAAATCATCATACACCTGCTTTAATTGCCAATAAATATCAGCAGATCTTGCTTTCTGAGCATCAAGAATTGAATAATAAGACTAACAGCACAAAACCTTCCTCACTAATTTCTAGCCTTATTAACTGGAGTACAAACGAAATTAGTGAGGAAGGTTTTGTGCTGTTAGTCTTAGAAATAGTTCTAGCTACATATGCATAGTAGTGAATTGAATAATACTGCATATTTAGTAATTTAAATATTAGTAAATGGATAAATACTTTAAAAAAATCATTATTATTATTAAAATCAAATATTTATTTTGAAAAATTTAAATTTGTTTTATTTCTTCCAAAATAGGCAAATCTTCTATAGGAGTTGCACTGTTTCGATTAGTAGAAGTTACATCTGGAACTATATTTATAGATGGTCTAGATATCAGTCAGTTTGGTCTAGAAGATCTGCGTCCTAGAATATCTATCATTCCTCAAGATCCTATACTATTCAGAGGAACAGTAAGGTAATAATATAAATTTATGAATAATTATTTAGTTGGAATACAGTAATAATTAGAAATGATTTGTAATTGAAATGTTTTTGTTACTAGAAGAAATTGTATGTTAGGATGTCTTTTAAAAAACTCTTTAATTTTATAATTTATTAAATCATTTAAAAGTTTAAGCATAAAATATATTTTGTTTGATTATTTAAACAAATTGTTCAAAATATTTCTAATTAATTTTGTGAGGTCCTGAACACAGTCCAAAGCCTTGCTGAAAATCACTCCAATACAAAGAATCTGAAATGAAAATTTTTTTTTTATATGAAGTATTTGCCATTGGAATTTAAGTGACTGATACCTCAAAATTTCAATGGCAAATACTTCATATAAAACTTTTTTGTTTTGGGGTGAAGTTCAGATCATGTCCGGGACATCACAATTTAATAATTAGGTAATACATGTTAAAAAAAAAAATTGTTTCAAAATTATAATTGACTTTTATTATGGATTAATATAGTATTTCTAGATGATCATTACAAGAAAAATATTGTTGAATGAGCAATTTTTATAAATTTATAAATATTAAAAACTAGCAGGTAAGCCCAGGCAAAAAATAAGAACAAACATTAAGATTAGGTAATTTCATACTTCTAACCCTTCTATTGTATTATATTATAGAATTAGGCTTATATAACTGCAAAGGTTACCTTGCATAGCCAATCTTACCTGTTTTCACTGGGTGCAAGTGAAAACAGGTAAGATTGGAACCTTAGGCCTCCCTCTACCGAGGTTAATTAGAGAATTTTTAGATGGGTCTAAACATATGTTCGATTTCTCACAAAAATGCATCTAAAATAGTACACTAGAAGCAGAATTCTTCAGGGTAATCCTTAACCCTCTCCCACTCCAGATATTAAGTTAATGATCCTGTCCTTTAATATAATCACTGGCATATTGAATTATTCCAAATCTATGGGATATGGCAGATGCTGTCAGCAGATCCTTTTTTATTTACAGATATGATGGACCACTCTATGGCCTGAAATACCTCAACCATATTAGGATGCTGTCCTTATAGTGATAACATTATTTTAGGAAACAAGTTATAGATGCAAGAATTCATGTTGGGAGAAAGATGGATATTCCTTGGTTTTCCAATTTCTCTTAGCCAAAAGTTTTTTTACAGGTGAAGCTCAAGGGCATACTCAGCAAGGGACAGTTGCCCCTCCCCTAGAAGAAAAATTAAAGTAAAATAATTGACACACAGCACAGACATATCAATTTAGTATCAGTTTGAATAATGAATATTGTGACTAGACTAGGACCATCTGTCTTGAAATCTCAACTCTCCCTCCCCACTTCCTCAAAATTAATATGAGTTGCCCCCCTTTAGTTCAGATCATGGGTATGCTGCTGGTGAAGCTAGATGACATTGAACATTATCATGAATGAGAAGTGGTGGATTATCTCTGATTAAATGTGGTCACTTGCTTTTTAGTGCCGTGTGCAGATTTTCAAGTTTGTTTGAAATAAGAGTGCTACATAAGGGTGATCTGCCAAGGTGGTGCTTCCTGGAGACTCTTTAGGGAAAATGGTGCTCTTAGATGTTAGACATGAAAGAAAACAGAAAATTCCATTGTCATTATTTATCATACTTATTTGTATGTATTATATCTTATGAGATTATTAGTACNTCTCTTGCTAAATTTAATAATTATAATTAAATTAATATTTAATAATTAATTTAGAAGGTTCCAGAAGAAAAAATCAGCTCAAAGTGGGACTCAAATCTGCAACTCCTGCCTACTGCATGGTCACATTGCCAGTTACACTACCCAGACTTTTTGTCCAATCCTTGCCTCCAGAATTTATTAATTTATAACAGTATTCAGTTACTTATGGCACTGGCTGGAGAAGACTCAGCACCTATGGCCTACAACCCTCACTATGGCACTTGGGTGGATATTGCTTCTATCTTGGCATGGTGTGTATATATATGTGAGTACTATATCATAGTGGGAGTTATAGGCCATAGGTGTTGAGTCATCTCCAGCTGGTGCTTGTAAGTAAATGAGTATGGTTATTAATTAAATGTTCCATTACTGGTTTTTTGTGAATTAAAAAAAAATTAAAGCTATTGGCTTTTTTTGGTAGCATATAACAAGGAACAGTTATTGATATAGTCTTTATTGATAGAGGAAATGCATTTTGGATCTTAATGACCCCTCTTCAGTCCTTATTATAGCTGACTATTGATTATAAATTGACATTAAAAAACATTGGGTAATTGATTGGATAGAATATGTTTAAAAGGGGTTGCTGTGGATGGGTAAAAAATTACTAGGTGAATAATATTTAAAAGAACCAACCAAAGGATGTAAAACAAATTTTTAAAGCCAAAGAAAATAAGTATTTAATATTACATAATGCAGACGTGGCCATAGAGTTCAGACCATCTTTAAGTTCACAGCTGCATTCTGCAAATGCAGCCATGAACTTAAGGATACTATATCCGAACTCTATATCTGCATAAGATCTGTGTCATATATTAAAGCCAATCATTTAGCTTTAATATATAACTATTGGGTTTGGATGTTTATATTTATGAACATAATATTTCATGACAAATAAATAATGTTGTATTTAATGATACTAATGATTAGTTATCTAAAAAGTAACTTTTTAATGTATGTAATTAATGTATTTAATGTTCTTATCTCTCTTCTACAAAAATAATACAACAAATAATAATAATAATACTAACAATTTAAGTTTTAAATTGGCAATAAATTGAAATAATTTAAATTTTTCTTGTAGGTTTATTCAGTTGGTTGATGCAAATGCTTCTCCCCTCTATCTGTTCTATAGTTCAATGCGATGGTTTGCAATAAGAATGAATTTTCTTTGCGTTTTAATTATATTAATTGTTTGTTTATTTGGACTTTTTTTAAAAGAGGAAATAGCTGCAGCATTTATTGCACTTGCTATTTCACTTACTATTCAGGTATGTAAAATAATAATTAAATTATAATTTTTTAGTTATAATAATAATTTTTTAATGGAATTATTTTATTTTTTCTTTTGTTTTCTAGATGTGTAGTTTCTATCAATATATAACAAGATTAGGTTGTGATATTGAAGCTCGTTTTACATCTGTAAAACGAATTCAATCGTACATTGAACAGTTAGAATTAGAATCTCCTGCAATAGTAGATAATTCTCGTCCACCAGTTGATTGGCCAACAAGAGGACGCATAAGTTTTCGTGATGTCACAATGAGATACAGACCAGGTCTTCCTTTGGCATTAAAAGGTGTTACATTTGATATAGATTCACAAGATAAAATTGCAATTGTTGGAAGAACAGGTGCAGGTAAGTTAAACAATAACCATTTTATACCATTGCCATAAACTTTTTCAAAATACAATAAGCCCTACTTACTTGCTTGGACTAATAGTGGTAAACCTTGCTTGAGTTTACAAAAGCCTTGAGTTATCAGGGTGTTTTCTCAGATGACATGGAAAATGAGAAGGTGGATATACAGTGTAGTCATTTATTACAATCAGCTTTGTACAGAAGTTTTACTGAGCTTTATTAGGTTATACTGCTAAATTTATTATTACAGAAAATGAGCTCAAAACATTTCATAACTGTATATAGCCTTTAGTAAATTACTGACTATAGTAATATAGTGCACTGTACTACAAAGACTTCCAGATTTTGAAAACACTTGTTAACTATAATTTCACTATAATTATAATTTTTCTGGGGGGCACTTCCGACGTTCGTCAGTGTTGGTGAGTTTTTGAGAGAGCTGTTTTTGTTGAATTATAGCACTTTGGATATGCTTGCTTTTACAAAGTGTTTGATTCTTTATCTTGGTTTCATCAAAGAATTTGATATATATTTATTATTACGTGCTTTATTGGTAATTGGAGGTATTGAATCTAATCCTGGACCGATGTCTCGTACTCCACCTTCCTCCCCTATTTCAAAGTCGTCCATATCAGTTGTTGGAAAACGTCAAAGATCTCCTAGTGAACCGACTTTGAAATCTCAGCGATTGGAAAATTTTTTTCCTCCTTTGGGTTCTTCAAATGTACCCCAAAATTTATTTTCCTTTTTAGAGGAAAAATTTGATACCATTTTGACTAAACTTGAAGATTTATCTACTAAATTCGAATGGCTGGCAAATTTGCATAAAGATTTTGAACAACGTCTTCTCAATGTAGAGAAGAAGGTGGAGGAAATTTCTAATTTAAATACCTCATTTACTGCTTCGACCTCCTATTTCTTATATCTTTTAGATTCATCGATAAATGAATGTCAGAGAAATAATATTGTTATTGCTGGTTTAGAGGGAAACTCGTCTGAAATCTTGTCCTTGGCTTCTGATATTTTGTCATCTATTAAAAGACCTAGTGGTGACTCAATTTTGATAAAAGATCTTAAAATAATCTCAAAAAATAAATTGGTGGTGGCTAAACTTGATATTGTCTCCGATAAAAAACTCATTTACCGGAATGTTCATAATATTCAGAAGAGGGAAGGATGCTCTAGGGTAAAGTTTTTCGATGATTTATATTGGAGATCAAGACTTAGGAGGAAAAGTCTTTTTTCTTTCTATCAAGAGGCTAAGAAGACTGGAAAAGATGCGTATATGAGAGCTGATTGTCTAACAGTAAACGGAGAAAACTTTACGTTTGATTTAATAAGCAATAAGCTAATGAAAATTGAACCTTTTTTATTACCAGGGAAGACGGATCGACGAATGGACGAGAATTAAAAATTTCAACTGTTACTCCTCATTCAGAGGTTTCTTATACGCTAAAGGTATTGTCATGGAATAGTCAAGGTTCATTGTTTGATAACTTTTCTGACAAGAGTTTTGTTGATTTTGTATTATCATATCATATTGTTGGTATAACTGAATCATGGAACTGAATCATGGATAACATTTTCGGTGAAATCTTTTCTTTCATCATTGGACTCTCAATTCTATTTTACTGAAATGTTAGCTCATAAACTAGAGGGACCTGGAAGACCGTCTGGAGGCTTGTTTCTAATGGTTTCTCGGAAACTTGGTAAGTTGGAAATTTGTCATCTTTCTGATAACTTTATTGTGGCTAAACTCATATTTGATAAAACTATGTTTAAAAATCGTCCTGGGCTTTTAATTGTTCTGGTTTATATGTCTATTCATAAATATGATTCATTGATCGAGTATCTTGATAGATTGATTCTGGATTTTAAAGATAATGATGACATTCTGATCCTTGGTGATTCTAACGCTAGAATTGCTTCCGAAATAGATACATTGTATATAGGTTCTAATAGAAATTTTCATAATATTAGAAAATCTAACGATAAAATTTTTAACTGTAGAGGAAAAAAATTTTTGAACTTGGTCAAATCTTATGGAATGATTCTATTGAATGGTCGTTTTGTTACTGATTCTCCTGCTAATTTTACATATATTTCCTCTTTGGGTGCATCAGTTATCGACTTGATAGCTATTAATCCTGAACTAGTTGATAACTTAGTGGACTTTAGAGTTTTAANGTCCTGAACACAGTCCAAAGCCTTGCTGAAAATCACTCCAATACAAAGAATCTGAAATGAAAATTTTTTTTTTATATGAAGTATTTGCCATTGGAATTTAAGTGACTGATACCTCAAAATTTCAATGGCAAATACTTCATATAAAACTTTTTTGTTTTGGGGTGAAGTTCAGATCATGTCCGGGACATCACAATTTAATAATTAGGTAATACATGTTAAAAAAAAAAATTGTTTCAAAATTATAATTGACTTTTATTATGGATTAATATAGTATTTCTAGATGATCATTACAAGAAAAATATTGTTGAATGAGCAATTTTTATAAATTTATAAATATTAAAAACTAGCAGGTAAGCCCAGGCAAAAAATAAGAACAAACATTAAGATTAGGTAATTTCATACTTCTAACCCTTCTATTGTATTATATTATAGAATTAGGCTTATATAACTGCAAAGGTTACCTTGCATAGCCAATCTTACCTGTTTTCACTGGGTGCAAGTGAAAACAGGTAAGATTGGAACCTTAGGCCTCCCTCTACCGAGGTTAATTAGAGAATTTTTAGATGGGTCTAAACATATGTTCGATTTCTCACAAAAATGCATCTAAAATAGTACACTAGAAGCAGAATTCTTCAGGGTAATCCTTAACCCTCTCCCACTCCAGATATTAAGTTAATGATCCTGTCCTTTAATATAATCACTGGCATATTGAATTATTCCAAATCTATGGGATATGGCAGATGCTGTCAGCAGATCCTTTTTTATTTACAGATATGATGGACCACTCTATGGCCTGAAATACCTCAACCATATTAGGATGCTGTCCTTATAGTGATAACATTATTTTAGGAAACAAGTTATAGATGCAAGAATTCATGTTGGGAGAAAGATGGATATTCCTTGGTTTTCCAATTTCTCTTAGCCAAAAGTTTTTTTACAGGTGAAGCTCAAGGGCATACTCAGCAAGGGACAGTTGCCCCTCCCCTAGAAGAAAAATTAAAGTAAAATAATTGACACACAGCACAGACATATCAATTTAGTATCAGTTTGAATAATGAATATTGTGACTAGACTAGGACCATCTGTCTTGAAATCTCAACTCTCCCTCCCCACTTCCTCAAAATTAATATGAGTTGCCCCCCTTTAGTTCAGATCATGGGTATGCTGCTGGTGAAGCTAGATGACATTGAACATTATCATGAATGAGAAGTGGTGGATTATCTCTGATTAAATGTGGTCACTTGCTTTTTAGTGCCGTGTGCAGATTTTCAAGTTTGTTTGAAATAAGAGTGCTACATAAGGGTGATCTGCCAAGGTGGTGCTTCCTGGAGACTCTTTAGGGAAAATGGTGCTCTTAGATGTTAGACATGAAAGAAAACAGAAAATTCCATTGTCATTATTTATCATACTTATTTGTATGTATTATATCTTATGAGATTATTAGTACTATATTATTAATTATTGTTATATTATTTTAGATATAACCTTGATCCAATTAATCAGCATATGGATATGGAGTTATGGGATGTCCTTGAACAAACACACATCAAAGATAAAGTAAGTAATTACAATTTTATACATATATTTTAAAAAATTATGTATAATTAAAAATAAATATTTAATTGCCTAAAAATTTATGTTTTTTTTTTATTTAAAAGTTAATTTTTTTAATCTCAATTAAGTACACATTTTTAATAAGCTAATTAACAGAACAGTGGTTCCTATCTTTTCAAAGTCATGGTACATTTTATAAAAGTTTTGGTGGAACAGTTAAAGGAAAAATGTGATAACACAGCTTTAATTTTATATATAAATCTTAAAACTTACTAACGGAAAATATATTAACTACTACAAATATTTTAATTTACAAGCTATAGCTTAACAAAACTCAATATAAGGTAAAAAAAAAAAATGTTAAAAGATGAACAATACATTATAAGATCTATAATAAAATACATTCCTAACATAAATAGTACCCAATAATAATAATAATTCTATGAAAATTATTTCCAAAATAATCTTAATTTTGATGAAATTAATGCGATATTTGTACTTGCTGTTTTTTATTAAGTCTTAATGTAAGAGGAAAAGAGTGATTTGCATCAAGATTTTCGGTACATAAAACAGGAAAACTGTTTTCTGGCATTGTTTAAACATTTGAACAATAAATAAACAACATAATATAACTAATAAATTGTAATTACTTTTAAGAAAATCACTTGACTCATCAGGCAAAAGTTGGAACATAAAACCAAGTATTCTGAAATATTGCAATTTAAAATTTTAGTAGATTTTTACTTATTTATAATCTTAATAAATACACTTGCTTATTTGAATGAATAGGAGGGAAAAACAAATGCAGATGAAAAGTAATTATCAACTCATATGAAAGTAAACTTCCTCATATATTTTTATAAATATGAACATAAGTAAGACCATCTTACATAGGGGGAAAAAATATATTGTGTTGTATTTAAAACATTTAAGTTTTAATTTTATGTAAGTAAGGTCATAGGGAAGCCAATAAAATGAATTCAGAATTATTAAAATTGTCATATCATTTGCCTATCTTAAATTTAAATGTTTACATACCATAACAGAAGCAGTTACATTTGTGGCCGCCAGCGCCAGAGATCCTGAACACTGTCTGGCAACACTTGCCAAGATCACGAGAACTGTCTGGCAACACTTGCCAACAAGAGTGGCTGGCAACGTGAAAAAAGAAAAGGCACGAAAGTTCGTTGGATTTTGTCCGGGTGTTGCCCGAGGATGTCTGTGACAGTTCTAACCTTTTCTAATAAAGTTCTTTTTTGTTACTGTTCGTGTTTGCCTGCTTAATGTTAGATCTAAACATCAGTAGGTTTGAATGACAAACATTCATAAACATTTAGCGATTTATTATTTTATGGTTGTTTGCCTTATAGTTTCTAATCGTTTTAATATTTGTTTCCAGATTAAACTAATTTATTTACCATATTTACTCACATATAAGATGATCTTGCATATAGATGAGGTGTGACTTTAAAGATCAAAATAAAGAAAATTAGATTAAATGAAATAAAATTAGAATTTTATTAGTAAATCACAAGTAAAATAGCAAATGAACATAAAATGCACACATTGTCCCGCAAAAATTACTGGCATTTTAAACTTTAAGGAAAAATCTTGTAAAATCGACAACATAATTAATTTGTTCATGTAAAGCTTGAACAATCTGGAACCTTTTTTTTTGCCAATTCTTAACAGTCAAATCCATTCTCCGTCAATTGCACTTATGAGTTTCTCTGAATTCTGATTTCTGAATAATCATCTGTTTTCACATGGGAATGGATTAAAACTTATATCATTCTTCTATGTGATTTTAGAATTTCAATCTGGAATTCAATTCAAAATCTTTGCTTTTCCTATTGCTATTCATCTTTACTCCTGACAATATACAAGAACAATTCAAACGACCCAGATAATACACTTATGTTTTTAAATACAAGAGGGTGAGCAGCCAGTAAAAAATGCGAATACATGGTTCACAAAAATTGCAAAGAATCTTTTACTCACATGTATAGGATGTCCTAGGAATTTGAATCTGTGATAAATGAATAAAAACCTTATCTTATATGCGAGTAAATATGGTATTTTTTTTTTTGTTAATAAAATATCTTAAAACTTTTTTGTAGGTTATGACCATGGATGGAGGATTAGATGCTTGCTTAATGGAAGGAGGAAGAAACTTTTCTGTGGGAGAAAGACAACTCTTGTGTATGGCCAGAGCTTTGTTACAACATAATAAAGTAAGTTGCTCAATTATATTTATTCTGTTTTAATTTGAATTTGATTTATTATGTTTAAAAAAATATCTGACAAACTTATGTTACGATTGACTGAGTCACTCTTAAACTGTCATAATGTGTACTTAATTATCATATTTTCTTGCTAATTGGTTTTATTTCTAACCAATTGATGGAATAAGTTTAAGCTATAAAATTCATTAGAAAAAGTTATTAATTTAGTTAGTTTTTAGGCTGATATACAACGTAGTCACTTTATTAGATACATTCTATTGGGTGGATCAATCCTTTTGTCTGCACAGAAGTCTGAATTTGGCAAGATGTCAGAAATGTTTTACAAGAATCTTGATCCATGCTAATGGGATGGCATCATACAGTTGCTACAAAATGGATATTGGTACACATGTTATGTTCTATCTAATCCTATAGATGCTCAGCTTAATTAGGGTGATATAAATCTGGGTAGACGATGGGAGCAAGCAGAATTCTGCATCATATTTGCAAACCATTCCAAGATAATATGTTTATTTTGACATGGCATGTCATGTTGTTCTACCAGAAGCACACTAGTGTTGGGAGAGAAATGCAGTCATTTAACCACTCTGCAGTGATCGATGGATATACCCGTCAAGGGCGATCATGTGGCACTGGATAACAATGTCTATATCCGCAAAAAAATTTTGTGGATATCACCAAAAACTACTGCAAAAAAAAATTCACATAAAAATGGAATTGTGACAATAAAGAAAGTTGTTTTCTTTACTAGACATATCTGTTTAAAAAAATTTTTTTCTGAAATGGAAGCGAGAAAAACACATGGAAAAATTCTTAAAAAATTTCCCACATTTATTCTCCACTACATCGTGATAGTGCCATATCTGATTAATCCTCTACAAAGGTTAAAGAAGATCCAACAAAAATATTACAGCATTCAAATGCTCTCCTGTTGTGAAGTAACTTGAAATTTGTCAGTGTAATAATATGGAGAATATCTTTCTATTATCATCATCATTCTTCATTGTCCACACAGTAGGAGTTCCTGAACTTAGTCAGAATTTGACAAATTGTACAGAATATCTTCAACACAAGAGCAACCAGGAGTTGTCAAACCAGGTGATTTTTTCTTCCCCTTCATTCCTTAAAAATACCCTGTATGGACATCTGTTAATGTTTATCTCAGATAAGTTAGTGACAAATTATGCATTTGGAGATATGGTTCTGCATGGCATTATTATTTGTATGATGAAGGCACTCTTGTTTCCTTGCAGACCATACCATGTTCCTCCTGTCTCTCTCTTCAACGGACTATTTATTTTTACCCACTCTGTTGTTATATAATGAATAGTAACTGAACTGCTGAATTGAAAGGTCCCGAAATTTATTTTCCAGCAAATGTATGAACTCCATTCATATAATTAATATCATCTTCCACTCAAAATATTTTTTGTTTGAAAGTAATTTTTCTAATATTAAAATATATAATTTAAAATTTAAGTTAAGATTTTTTAAAAATTTCAATTTTAACAGAGAGATTATATCTTAGATATTTACACATTGCTTTTACCCAATAAAGTTTTTATTTTGTTTTTAAATTTAAAATGTTGATGGTCTCAAATTTTTAGATAGTGTTACTGGATGAAGCTACTGCCAGTATCGATCCAGAACTGGATTCATTAATTCAGGATACAATTCATGAAGTGTTTAATGACTGTACAGTACTTACGATTGCACACAGGAAATCCACTGTAATGAGATACAATCGCATTCTGGTCCTGTCTGATGGAAAGGTGAGACAATCTATCAGTTACAAATTTTGATTAAAAACCTGACCTGTTAAAATTTTTTTTTCCTATTTCCAGGTTGTGGAATTTGATAAAACGTCCATCCTGGCTTCGAATCCAAATTCGTTTTTCTCTCAGCTCATGACTGATACGACGCTAGTAACAGAGCTTTAATTTATGGAAAGTCAAGAGGCCGGGATTCATTTTTAATACTTTCTTTGCTCATTATATATTAAAAATGATTAAAATAGCTTGTAATACTCAATAGTCAGAGAATGTCAAAACTTTTACGGACTGTGTGACATTTAATGTCATTGAGTATTCTCAAGATCAAAACTTTATTTTCGTAACAACTAAGACTGTGAAGTAGTTTTAATAAAAATAAATTTTAAAACAATTTTACAAAAAATTATATAAATATTTATAATATCTAACATATTAATTTACAGAATTTTAATTTTGCTATGGAATTTTTTGTGATCAGAACTATTTTGTATGACAAAATAGTTATCAATTCTGATCATATGACACACAATTGGAGGAAAATCAATTTGTACGACACACAATTTTTTCAATTCTAATTTGTTAAACAAATAAACAAAACTAATAATCAGAAATCTAAAACTACAGTAATGCATATTTTATAGAAATGTTACATCAAATGTAATAATAATTCACTAACTCCCACTCCATTTTTTTGAAAAGAAATTTCAAAATGATCTTATATTCAAAAACTTAATTCTTTTAACTTACAAGACAATTAAGTAAGGAAAAAGATTTGTATTATTGATTTTAATAGTACAACAGTTTCATTTCTGTCAACACTGGAATATAGGAAAAAAACCATAGTAGTACAGAAAATGACAAACTCTCTAAAATGAGCCAGAGTATATGAAAATTAAATGTGTTTCAGTATTATTCAGGTAAATGGTAACTCAAAATGTTTGGTGTCAAGCAAAAATTTTTAAATGTCATATTAGCCCATTTTATTAAACAGATTCAAATACAGAAATCCATTTCTAACGTGCTAACAATGTAATTATATCTAATATTCTGTTATAATAAACCTCGATCACTTGAAATGAAAAACTTTGAAAGGATCAACAAAATAAATAAGTACTTGTCATTTCTAAAGTCTTGGTTACTTGTGCCTTAAAAGTTAATTTGATCAAATATTTGTGAATTGGAAATACAAATGCATTTATAGTTTTGTGTAAAATATCCCAATTAAAAAAAATAATCTTTTATAATTATTATGATATTTATTCAATATAATCCAATATAATTGTCAAATAATACATACATGCATACCCTCTTAGTGTTCACAGGGTAGAGCATGTCAAAGAATATTCATACCGATGTTCTCTCAAAGTGCTAATATCAATAGAAGTTGCAGCATTGCTTTATTTTACGGTAACTGCACACCGACTGTTATTAGCTCTTGTCAATTAAAAGTCTAATAAAGAAATTTTGTAATTTTATAACAAAATTCCAAAACATAGAGAGTGAAACGATATAAAAAATTTTGATAAGTTCTCTTTTTGAACGGCAGTAGAAATTTTTACTTCACGTATTTCTCCATAAATTTTTTATGAAATTCCGAACGTAGCGTGTCGTTGATAAATGGTTTGTCTTTGCGATCTGGTTCTTCTCTGGCACAGTTCTTAAACACCACATCGTCGTCCCATCGTTTTTTTACTTTGAACTCCGAGGGTTTACTGTTTAAGAGCGGATTTCCGCTGAGAATGGTTTCTGTACGTATTCTTTCTTCTTGAAGTTTTCTTTCTGCTTCCTGTTAAAAAATTAATAGAAATTAAAAGACTTGCATAAATCTATATAATAACTTGATCAAGTGCACACATCTATCATTACAATAAAACTTCAGTGCCATTTAATTTCATTTTTGTATAACTGACATATTTAAATGGTTATAGAATACATTGTCGTTCTAATTATACTTGTAGTTATAACAAGACTGTGTTCATGCTTCATTCAGCTTTAGTTGAAAATATATAAAAAAAAGTGTTTCAATTCTCATATGTATCATTTTTGCAATACAATGTTATGATAAAACTAAAAATACATTTTCCAAAATTTGGAAAATGTACTTTTAGTTTTCCTTTATTAAAAATCCAAAAGTTCTCATATCTCCTAAAATGTGCATCCATTTCAACTGGAGAATGTTCAAGGTTTACTATATGAAACTATTCTTAGTTTCATAAATAGTTGATATCAACAGTTGTCTTTTGTTGGAAAGCAGGCAGTATATTTAGGAATAATATTTTGTATGGGAAAACAGTTTTGTATTTTTAATATTGTATCTCTGTTTGTACTAAATTTTTCTAATCATTCACAGAAAAAATTTTAAATTATGAAAATTAATCCTTCTAAAATTTTTTACAGTTGAAGTTTGCCAGCTGATTGAAAAAAATAATTTCAATTTCTAAACATTAAATAGATGAGAATCCAAGAAAATTAGTTAGAAATGGTTTAATTTGTTGATAATGGAATTTGTTAGCATTGGACTCTTTATATTTGTACAAGTCTTTTAGCCCCTCCTACAGAAAATTAATGAATAGAAATAAGTGATAATTTAACATTAAGAGAAGATAACTATGCTTAATAATTTGCATTTTTAGTGATTTTCAGAAAATGGGAAAAAATGAAAGGAACAGGCATTTAGGGCAATGTTCTATGTTTAAAATAGAATGTACAATGCAATTAAGAGGAATCTTATAAGGTTTAAGTTGTTTTTCCCATTAAAAAATGAATATCATAAATAATAGACTGAATACATATACAGGGTTCCTACTCAAATTTTTCTTTGAAATTCCCCGACTCTCAAATCAACAAAATAAAACAGCATTTAACTTTGACTTTTATGTGCATGGTAGCCTAAGAAGCAATAGTATATTTTTTTGTAATTAAGTTACATAATTTTTATAATTGCTGAATTAAAATTAAAAATAAAACATTTTATGTTATTAATCCACAACCATAAATCTACATGGCTTTGAAAAAAACCCATTATACAGAATTTGTTAATGAATAATATGTGAGANTGTAATTAAGTTACATAATTTTTATAATTGCTGAATTAAAATTAAAAATAAAACATTTTATGTTATTAATCCACAACCATAAATCTACATGGCTTTGAAAAAAACCCATTATACAGAATTTGTTAATGAATAATATGTGAGAATCTGGAGACATAGAATAAGAGTCTATTCTTAGATTGGGAAGATTAATTGTAAGTCATTAATTATTTAATGACTTACAATATTTATTTAGAGAAACAAAACATAAAATTTTACATTTACTTTTTAAATTGGTAGAAAAAGGGAAATAAAACTTCCTTTCATCTTGTCAATTTCCCGTGGCGAGATCTTATGTTGATGATACATCTGCTAGTTTGAGTCACCCCTAAAATCCTGTCACAAGTGTAACAAATTAACACCCAATTGGAGGAGATTTAGGTATAAAAAGGGTAATTATCCCATTTTCAAGGCTCTCTCCTCAAAGTTCTCTTCATGTAGTCTGCCATCATCAACTCTCCTCCCATCTCTCCACTGAGCCAACCGATCAGTGAAGTTTCTCATTCTTCATCCTGACAATAGAATTTAGCCTGCACCCAAAGACATCCGCCTGTTATCAAGAGGTATTATGCACTTCCTGTAAACTCTCTCTCTGTCAAATAGAGGTATAATTAGCTAGTTGATCACAACATTAAAAATAGATATGAAAATTTATTTCTCATTAAAGTTTTGTTAAAGTGGAGGTTAAGATAATCTGGTTTCAATTTGGATTTACTTTGATGTCGATCACTCTATCAATGGATTCACAACTCTCCGACTCAAACTTATATCTACGAGTTAGGACGTGAATTCTAACTATCCTAACTGGTGTCAGGAGCCTGACATCAAAGGGATCTTACAATCTTGGAAACAAAATAATTTAGAATTTTATAGTCATCGACTGACGAAATGAGTAGCCTAACCGTCCTGACTTCGCAACAGAGGATTAGAGTTAATCAACTCTAACCTGTGGATTCTTACAAATATATACTTTTTGTGCATGAGATAAATTTAATAAAATGTTCAGAAAATTTATTAATAAGCTGAAAAAAAAAATCAAATTGTTATGCAGACAAAATTATTATAATGAAAAAAAATAAATGATGAATACCATTTCAATTAAAATTAACATTTTTACAGATAGTAAGATCTCTCGTGGAGAATTCATTATTCCACCGTGCCAGGTGTTTCGAGAGGACTACCTGGAAAGCAAAAAAAAAAAAAATCCATTTCATCACAAGTGCTTAACCTAAACCAAAGACCATCTGGAATCAGAAAAAGTGTTGATAGGTATTTGTAAAGGAAATAAAACTGCAGACATGTAATATTTGTTCAAAGTCAGCCTGCAAAACCTGCTTGGGCAAAAAATTACAAATTACTACATGTATGAAATGTGCACAAAAATAACATCAAAATTAAAACATTATAACTACTGTAATCAATAAAAGTTCAAAGTAGAATAAAAATAACTAAAGCCATATGAAAGAAATAAGTTAAAATGATGATTATTATTCACTAGCTTCACTAAACAAATCAATTAAAGTGATGAGTATTGAGTAAAAGCATTTGAAAGCACTTCTAGATGTAAAACCTATAAATAATATGAGCAGATCAAAATGACCCCATTTAGTAATTTTAAGTAGGCACAAAACTTCAAGTTCATAACCAGTTCTTTAACATCACAATTATGGTCTTTACATATAGTAACTAAAAAAATTGATGAATATCTCTTGTGAATTCTCTAAATTTCTATTATACACACCCCACACATTAAGTCAACATTTCACTGTAATAGTTTTAGACTGTTGATAATAAGAATATTATCTTTATTTAAATTGTAAAAGAAAAACTTAAAAGCACATACTTCTTTTGAAAAACTGGTAGTAGTACAGAATACCCTAATGGCATGCATTAACCTAGAGTTTCTCAAACTTAACCTTCTGGTAGTCCTGTTTAATAAATTTTAACGTGCCATTTGCATACTTTGCTGTCAACATATTTGTGTTGACAGCAAACTACGAAGAAGAAATTTGGATAGTAGAAATCTATCCAAATTATCCCAATTATAAACATGAAAATTTATACTATTCAGCACTATGCACTGTGCAAAAATTTTCAGTGATGTCAGACAAGGAAAGCAGTTAAGAATCTCAGAATGGATAGATTGATGGGAGAAGGCAATGCAACACTTTAAAATCTGGCAAGGAGGGATGCTCTCAGGAGGACTTTCTACAGGAAACAACTGACTTTATTTAGGTGTTACATTTGTGAAGAAAAATCTGAAAACTCCATGTGGCCTGCAACCAATTTTAAAATAATAATAAGCCTAGCTTGTTATTTTAAAATTTTAAAAAATTATAATGTTTTAATGAAATAGGAAAAATTACATTAAATATTTTAAAAAGTTTATTATTAAATTCTAGATGTAACTTAAATAGTATAGAGAAGTGCTTTAGAAGCTAGACAAAATGACCATGGTTGAAAAATAATTTCAATAATACAAAAATTTTTTTTAAAGTATTTTTTGGCATTCATTATTTGAAGTTTGTCCTTAACCAAAATTTTTTAGCCTTAAAAAAAATTCATTCTGAAGTCATTATCATAAATTTTGCATTTTTGAAGGTCAAAAAGTCAATTAATTACCACTTGTGCTAAAAATAGAATTGAAGTCAATGCCATGAATTATTTTTATTAATCAAAGCATTATATCAAGTTAATAACTGTATAGGCTATCCTGATAATCATGTGCTTAAATTAAAAATATTTTAGATTAAAAGAACACTTTATGTTAACTTATCAGTTTAGTGTTGAATGGCAAATTGGATGGTAGGCCTATTTAATTATTTGTATGATTTAATTTGAATTTTTCAAACTATGTGGTGATAATTATTAATTGGTTCATAAATTATGGTTTTATGTTCATGAGAAATTTTGGATCCTGAAAATATTCTGCACTCCTGCTCATAAGTTGCATTGCATCTCATTATTTCTTGCTGCCTGCAGAGAGCTACAGTTGGAGTCAGCCAAAGAGACAAATTCCCTAACTTTTTCTGAACACTAATGAAAATCCCTAACTTTCCAGGTGGGGGTAGGAACACTGTACGTACAAAAAAGTTTTAATGTTTGAGATGATTTTATTTTTGTTATTTTATGATTATATTTACAATGAAATGATAAGTGGATGGAATGTCAAAAATACAAAATGCCATTGAAAAAATTGGTCATTTAATAATGTTTCATTTCTATTTTATTTATTATTAATTAAAATCTGTCATTGGATATTGACATAATAATCCATCACCCAGCTCTTATTCACAATAGAGAATTATATGTTTATTGAAAGATGTGCTTCCTTATATGGTAATGGTCTGATCATCCAATAGGATACAGGTATACCTCGCCTTATGTCGGTAATTGGTTCCAGAAGAGGTGACGTAAGTCAAATTTAGTTGTCTCCGAATCTACTTGTCACTAGGCTAAATCATAAATTACCATTCCTGGTTCTGTATTTTATTTATTAATGCATTTTTAATAATATATGGTTAATAAGGATCTATTTTAAGCTTACAAACAAATAAATTTTAGTTTTTACTATAGTACAGAAAAAAATAATCTAAATTTACAAATGCATGTACTATAAATACAGTACATACTTGTAAATTTATATATTTTGATATGATTTTATGTGCTTTAAACGCTTTTCTAGTGATATTACGACTTCAATATTTGTGGCGAACAGACGTAAAGTCGAATAAAATTACTTAAACTTGATTTTTATTTTTCCATATACTTTTTTGACAAATGACATATCGGGAATGACATAACTCGAAACGACGTAAGTTGAGGTATACCTGTACTGGCATTCTATTTTGTTCTTTCAATTATGAAAATGTTGCACCAAGATTCATTTTGTTGCCATCTTCTAACTTAAAAGTTATTTAATTATATTTCAAATGACAAAGAGAAAATAGCAAACAAACTTGAAATTAAAGTAATTCTGTTGTACTTAAACAAGGTGAAATATTGAACAGCTAAGCTGTGACTACTGTTTGATTGAAAAAAGTTTATCTTTTGTTATTAATATAAATGCATAGCCTGTATAACAAATAGACATTTAATTTTGAGTTTATTATAGCATTTATTATGATATGATAACAGGTTTGAAAGTTGGTTGTTCAGATACTAGTTTTCTAAGAGCTATGAAGAGAGAGAAATCATTGGAAACTTGTCATCTTTTGATGTAGAAGTTCAAGTAAAAATGCATATCATCATCAATGAACAGAAGAGAACTGGAAACAAGGCATGCATATATTAATGCCTTTATTAGTTTCAAGAAAACTCATGATGACTTACAAATATCTGCAGTTTAAAGGAATTTTCACATTATCTAAAGCAATCAAAAATATCTTTTAAAAAAAAATTTTGTCAACAAGTTCTTAATTTTGGTTAAAATCAGCAGATAATTCAAAAGCAGATGCAGTTTAACCTGCAAGTTGTGTGTGTTTAAAAGTTATCTGCATGAAATTATGGTAATATGCTTCAGATTTAGTATTAAGATATATATTCAAGTAATAAAGTTTTACTTTTTTTGCTTCTTCTTGTGCTCGTTCTTTCTTAATCCTATTTAGTTCGGCCATTAGCTCTGCAGTATCTTCTTCATCACTTTCTTCACTTTCATCTTCCTATAAAATTATTTATAAATAAATAAATAAGATTATTTTGGGAAGGGAAAAATTGAATACAAACAATTTTTTTGTAAATTATGATATTATATGAAATCTTTCAATCAATTTATAGTTAAATGTAAAAACAAAATGAGACTAATAGAAAGCAATGTTGTTCTTGAAGAGTAGAAGAAATTTTTAGAAAAGAGTATATTTATTCCTTGACTGTAGAACTACTAGAGTATACAAAAAGTTCCATTTATATTATAAAATCATTTAATCCAGCTACTGTAAAAGCCAATCAATTTTAATGTGAATGTAATCTTAAAAGGCAAGTTATGATGGATAGGAAAGAAACTTTTACAATACTTACAAGTGCTATACAAATAGATATTTTATTTCCAAATCTTTTAGACTTTAAGAGAAATATTATTTTAATTAGAAATTTTTATATAAATCTTTCAAATAAAGAAATAAAATAAAATTTTTATACAATATAGAATAAAAGAGTACATTATATTGTAATTACAATTCAGATTTATTAGTAATGAAACAAAAATGTTAAAATAATAATTTTTGTTCTAATTATTATTTCACAGTATGAAATTATAAGCCACTAATTATGACAACATATCATATGTTATATATTTGTTTCAAATTATTTAACATTTTGGATACCTATATAGTAACAACAATACATTATAAATTAAATCAACAATTATGACTAAAATTAATCCACCCAAAAAACATCAAAGAAAGTCAAAAAGATAAAGCAAGAACAAGTCACACTAACAAATGACTAGTCACTGTAAAAACAAAAGGAATTTGTAAATGTCAAAAAATTCATCAGTTGTTACTGGATATTAATTTATATAGAGGTTTCATTATCTTATCACCTTCTTTTGTAAAAGGTTAAACTGAAATTTCCACCACAGTAATATTTGTTCAAGTGAAAAATTCTTACATTAAGGCACATAGCAAATTAGTGGGTGACTGAAATGAAATTTATTATACAGTACCAGCTTTATTTACAAAAACATTTTATTGTAAATATGCAAAATGTAATTTTGTTAGCATTAGGTCAGAAGTTTATAATTAAATAAATCTTTGGTTTTTTCATTCACATGAGATTAATTATTTTATTTATGAAACTGTAAATTCTGTGAAACTAAAATGATAAGGACCAATTTCCAGCAATTTTTAAATGCAACATTTTTTGAAAAATAATTAAAATATGTGTTTGTAGTGTTTATTTTACTTCAATTTTCAAAACTTTTTTAAAATTTATAATAATAAAAAAACTTATTTACTTACTTCATCCAAAGGATCATCTGCATCTAAATTTGTTGGAGGAAGTTCAAGTCTGGGCTTTTTGTTACTACTACTTGTTGAATCTAAAATGTAAAATTTTTAAAAATAATCCTAATTATTGACAGCATAAAAAATTAATTAAATACATGTGTGTATATATCTTAATAAAAAGGGAACAACTATGAATTCTTCTGTCTATTAATATCTTGGAACTTATATTTTATCAAAACTACAGTCAATCATTTTTAAATGTGGGTAACTATACTTACTACTAAAAATGTAGTAATTTACAAACAAAAACATTCCTAAGAAACTGTTAAAAGTTACACATATACATGAAAATGATTATTATACAGTAAAAAGTAATTGTGAAGAGCTCCCACAAGTTTAAAAGTAAACAGTAAAAAAGTAGCAAGCAGTTGACCATTGGATGAAACAAAAACAGGCACATCAGACTCAAATACTAGACTACCTGAACAGCCACATACATGAAAGACATCAGCCATACACAAGGTGTTTAGCCAGCAGAAAAGAGGGTAAGGAAAAGGGAAGGAGGAGGAGGGAGAGATAGATAGTAGAGAAAGATAGGATTCCAATGAACGCTTATGTATGGCTACTGTACCCTCTACGTTTGATGTTGAAATGCAGTTTTTAGGCTGCAAGGCCATAGTCCCTGAAGGGTCTAAAAGAAAACCTGAGTGAAGCAAATGCCACTAATTGAATGCCACCACGAATAGCTAAGTGTAGAAGTTAGTGCCAAATGGCTGTTAGTAGGAAGACATCTACTTAATACTAATAAAACTGAATGCGAATGTGAATCTTAATACTATTAACAGCTAGACAGACAGTGTGAAAACAAACAAACATAACGACAAACTCAACAAGACGAATGGATAGACAAAAGACAAACAAGCAAGACCCCAATTTTTTATTTATTTATTTTTATTTTATAATTTTTTAACATTAACTTACTCACTAACTAACTAACCTACCATAACCTAGGACAAACCTAACCAGAAACAAAGTTAAGAGTACCTAATCTAACTTACAACTAGGACTAGCTTAAACTAACCAAATTTAGACTGATATGAACAGCCAGAAAGTAAAGAAAGTTAAGAATAAAATTTAATACTTGTACTTGTTCAACCTTTTTTTTTTATTGAGCATTGTCATGTCAATGGTTTGCATATGGCAGTTCTTTGCACAACAATGTGTTTCTAGTGAGTGATCTCAGACTAGTGTATATTTAAGGTAGCCTACCTCCCAATGCAGATGACCCACACTTAGAAATTTCTGGTTACATTCCTGTTTATCTCATGTCACAACAGAATGCAAAGTGAAGAATTACATATATCATGAAAAAGGATAGCTGTATCTTAGAAATTCTAATGATTAAAATGTCAGGCCTTGGAGCCGCTCACTTTTCTCACTTTTCAAGTTATTTTCTCACTTTTTTGGTCATTTCCATGTGCTTAAGTAGGAGGATGTGGGACCAATCAAAAATACTTTTAAAGCCAGATGATCCGCTGGCTGAATTATCGAACTATCAGACTAGAATTTTCTGAAAGAAAATACTTGGCTTGAGCAGGACTCAAAACCGCAACTGCCACTCAGTGTTGTTAAGTAATAGGAAACAAAAATCCCTTTCACATACAGACCTGAAAAGTCAGGAAACTCTCAAATACTGCAGAATTCATCTGTCACTCTCACTCTCTTTTGATCCGAACACGTCTTTAAATTTGGTTCAGTATAGGGAGGTTTACGATAACTGGAGCGACCAAACAAATGAAAAATTTATCGTGCTTATATATTGTAAACTATAAATGATAGCCTCATGATTTAAATTTTGTTGGATAGAAGTTTTACGTCCATATTTAAAATGGTGGGAATTAGAAGTGTGCAGCTGTGTGGGGAGGGATAGCAGTTGCGCGTGAAAATGAAAATGGCAACACAGTGTGGCATTTGGGCAGTAAAACTTTGGATGATGAAGAGACAGGACGTTGAAATTAGTGTCGATTTATACAGAATAACAGAATCTACAATATTACTTAGCAATAATAACCGCTAAAATAGAATTTGTAAAGTTATAATCTGATAACTATTCGAGTCAAAGAAACTTTTCATAATGCCGAAGAAATTGCAAAGGAAATATGAACAGTAATGTAAGAAACATATATCATTGGAAAGAAAAATTGAAAAGAAATCAGAAAAACCCAAAATGACTAATGCCGAATGATGCAGATTGTATAGACAGCATAAGAAAACTCAGCGTGTCAACTATGACGCGAATGTTTGGCGTGTGTTGCTGCCCAAACCAATAGATATTGACTTGGAATGTGATAACCAGAAAGACTATTTGTTTACATCTTATCCTTCTTCTAATAATACAAAGACTGAGTCATGCCTTAAACAATTGTGATTGTGTCCTGTACACAAAACTCCCAATTTTTTTGACCTGCACATCTAGTTAGTTCTCCCTCTGGCAGTGTGTGCAATTTCTTCTTTTTAAATTATTTTGAATTTTCCATCTTCTTGCTTTAAGAAAATTTTATTTTTATGATGCAATGCAAATGTTTTTCTTATTTAAATAAAATTTATGATTTAATTTAATTTAATTAAATCATGAAATTATTTATATGGCATAGAAATGACATAACTAATTATGTAATCAATTTTACGCAAAATTTTTCATTTTTTTGTAAGTGAATAAAGCGTTTTTAATAAAGAATTTTATATAATTGTATACAAAATGGCTTAAATAGGCTTGGCCGAATATTACATAATGGAAAGGGGAAATGCAAAGACGTTAATAAGTCAGTGAATAATGTCATAATTAGTCGGGGAATGTCGGAATCATAGAATTACCTGTATGGACTCTGCATGTATGTAAAAAAAATCCTGCTGCTTCTAAATTTAAATTAATATACAGTGAAATTCTGTTAATTCATAGCATTTGGTATGCCAACAAACCCAATAAGCCAGCAAGTTCAGCTTGTCTTTGGGAGGGGTTTGTGCACCGGGTATTCATCTGGATTTATACGTAACTAGTGTAGCCAGTTAATTAAAACTAAAACTAATAATTAAATTTTAAAATATTTAACTTAAATTTAAAATAAAATTAAAATTTTAAAACTCTGTTCTTTATAATGAAACAAAAACTGAAACCACAGCTAAAATAAAAAATAAAATCAAAATTAATTAATGTAAATTAAAATTGAAATCAAATCAATTGAAACATTATTTTGGAAGTTACAGATAAAGTACTTGTCAGTCTTGATTGATTAGGTTACATTTCATGCAGAGTTGAGCCTCTATTTATAGCACTTTTTTTGTAAAGGGTTAGTTTTGGTTTCGGCAGTGACAGAACATTTTGCTTTTAATTAATATGTAAAATATATAGAATATAGAGTAGATATAGATAAAAGTATTCAAAGCACAAAGTAAGATTCTAGTTAAGTGTGTTCTTGTTTCAAATCAACCGAGGGTAGATATAATCTGGAAAAATGAAGTGGCGTGTTAAACAATCATAAAAGATGGATTTGTATAGTTTTATGTGCAAAGATATGGAAAATTGTGTCCAGGGAATCAAAAAAAATATCAGAAAAAATTCCATTGTCCAATAAGTCGGCATATTCATTAAATTAACATCATTGTAACAATGTTGCTTCTTATTCATCAACAGGAAAAAGTTCCTTGTTATTTATGAAATCATTAATAAAATATTATTTTACTTATACTATTTGAAATCTGTTTTATTTCGGATTTATTAATTTATTTTTAAATCAATATTTACATATCTCAAAGCATTAAAAAATAAACAGTTTCTACATGCGCATAAAAGTTTTGTTTTTCTGCTATTTATCGTTTGATTTTGTTCATAATAAGAGTTGTTAATTTTATTTCAAATTAATATAATAATCACATTACAAAAATGGAAAATTTATATACAAATAAAATTTTGAAATACGTTAAACTATTGAATTGTAAATATAGTTTGTGTAGATCTAAATAATTTACATTTAATGTTAATTTTTGACAAATTATATATATTTAAATGATCAAATAGAATTGGTAAAACATGCAAAAAATAATTTTCTAAGTATTGCTTTATTTTATTGGTAATTTTTTTATTCTTCTGTTCTATTTTAACACGTGCAGAGAAGTGACCGATCACGTGGTCAACACGTGTTTACTCTCTTTCGATTGTGATCGACCAATAAAAATCTCTAGCGGAATGATACCGACAAACTGTTGGTTTATAGCAGGTTCCAAGTTAGAGTATAGATGTAATGGTTTGAATCCACTCAATATGACGCTACCAAAGTGCAAATTCCGAACTGATTGGTTGAAACAAAAGGACAAGGCAGATTGTACAGTAGGATT
>NW_019384545.1:813989-959492 GCF_000671375.1 Centruroides sculpturatus | reverse complement strand
TACTACATGAAAATGAAAATTAATGAATACACTGTGTACAGTAATTTACCTGATAAGACAGACCTCAGAAAAATACTTTATGAGAGCTTTTATACTTTTATAAAGCTGTCTATAATGAAAATTAATTAACTAAGGATTTTTTTGTCCTGCCAGGGTGTGGCCGAGTTATCCGGAGTGCCGGGTTATCGAGAGCTGAGTTTTCGAGGTTCTACTGTATTTACATTTTAGCTATTCCCAGTTATATGATATCACAATATTTTAGTATTATTTTTTTGATAGAAAAGACTTAAAATGAGAAAATGTCTTTATATTAAGTTTTTGAAATTGAATTAACTTGTATCAGTTTATCCCATTATTCTTCAATTCTATACATTCTCTAATTTTCTGGTTGGTTTCTAGCATTCAGAAGACTGCTCATTATAAAAACAGTCAATTCTTATCTGTATAAATTATATAATAAGATTATAAAGTTAATAAATTAAAAATAAAGTAATATCATAAAATAAAATTCTGTTCTATATAAATAAAAAATATATTAGAATTTAAATATTGCCATTTATCTTGCTTTCCATCAACTATAAAAACTCAATATTTAGATTGATCAAACATACATTTTTGCATACATTTGAGAATAATCTAAAATGATCTGGTTAATTTGGAAGTCAATTAAAGTCTGTTCAGAAATGCTACTGATTGGGTCATTGGTAATGGTAAATGACATCAGCAGTTGGTCAGTCACTCTCTAACTACCCTTAAAGATTGGTGAATCTGTTAGCAACTGGTAAAAATTTCTGAACAGACTTTTAGGGTGGCATTGTGCAACAGTTGGTAATAATTCTAACATTGAGTTTAAGGCTTACTTACTGTCTATTTAATGTTTTATAACTTACAGTTAATTAAGAAATATAGTAAAAACTTGCTTTGTGACCACCTCACTTGTGTGGCCTATCATTGAAATTATTCCCCTTTAAACTGCATAAAAGTTTTAATATAAGTCAAAGTCCATGTTGGTGGCTACTCGCTTAAGTGCCCAAAAAAGGAGTATCCTAAAGCGACATTTATCTTCATTTACATGGCCAACAGCAGAGGTGCAGAATGTGTCCAATCATGCAAATGAGATTTGAGGAGATTACAGCAGTCCTAGATAATATAATATAGAAAATATAATATGGCAATAGCCACAAAAAAATGGAACAGACTTTAATTGGGGAAATTAGTCAAAATGTGGAAACCATGTGTTTTAAAAGTGATATTGGAACATTGTTTACTACACTTCTAATCTGCTGTCACTTATTACATTGCTGCATACTGACTGTTATGAGCTTACAGTAATGCCTAGTTTATACCTGACAAGTGTTCAACCAAGACAGCATACTTGGCTGAGTACTAAACTAATCTGAATGCTTAATAAAATACTTGGCCTAGGAATCCAAAAAGCAAAAGATCAAGCAAGTAAATAGAAACATGCTCTGTTCACTAGGTTGAGAAGTCACCAATGAATGTCTCAGTCAAACACATCAGGTGTAACTTGGCATAAAAACAAGCTAGTCTTGGTTACCAAACCACAATTTTGATATTTTCAAAACACCAAAACTGAAACAGAACTTTAAAAAAAACCAAAAAAGAATATTCATTTTTATTTTGAAACTCTTTTTGGTAAAATTTAATATAGTATCAAATTAAAACAAAATATTCATTTGTTCCCCCACACACTAAATTTGCAAATTAGTAAGAAAACTACAATTAAAAAGATTTTCTGAACTGTCTTGATTAAATAGCTAAACAGAAGTGTTATCATTTTATAAGCATTATTTCCCTTAAACATTTTTCATTTTGTAATAAATCTATAAAAAAAAATATAAAAAATAATTTCAAAATATATTTTAAAATATCATAAAAATACGCTCATGTTAAAAAATAATAATGAAAAAGTCAGTCAAAAATTCTAAAAAAATTATATCTTTTTGCAAAAAATGGGGTGCCTTTCTTAAATACAAGTGACCCCTGTATAACACGGGAGTTACGTTCCAAAAAATTGCCATATTATACGAAACAAAGAACTAGTGTAAAAAGGGGGGTTAGGTTCCAAAAATTAAAAAACATCCTGTTAAATCCTTATTTAAATCGGATTTATTATTCTTTTTCATAGGTAAAATACTTATTTATTATTTAACTAAATATTTTACCAGAGGATTATTCATCCTGTATGATGATCTCAGCATGAGCATCATGAACTGGTAACAGTTTTTGGATGAGTTTGTTAATAGCGGTTGCTGTGCAATGGGAGTGCGTTGCTGTTTGTAGGCATTTAGGATCGATGGTGAAAGAAAGATGGCAGCGCCCACTCTATCGATAGTATCGTGATGGAGGAATCTATAATTCTAAAATGGGCTTTTATAGAGGCAAAAGAAGAGTCCCAAATGTAAAATTTAACCATTAAATGGATTATTTGTTGAAAGAGCATTCAAAGTAGCCATGAAAACAATTAGAATGCTCGCGCGGAGTTATGCGGAGGTATAAAAGAACACACCCTTTATTACATTTCATGTTGTACGAGGGTTTTACCCAATTCCCAAACCGTGTTAGAGTGAACCCGTGCTATAAAAGCACCGTGTTATATGGGGGTTACCTGTACTTTTTCACAAAAAAAAAAATCACATGACCATTCTTCTCAAGGAAATTTTGCATTTTCAGACCTCAAAAAGTCCATTAACACCATTGTCAAAAATAGGTCATTCATGGTGTTGGTGAAAACTTCAATTTTATTTCTATTACTATTACATCAAGTTTATAATTGTATGTGACAATGACATGTAATTGTATTAAAATGTTCTTTTAATTAAACATTTTTAAAAATTAATTTATCAGTTTAGTGTTGTGAGGCAAATTATACAGTAGGCTTATTGTTTTATTTTGTGTGCTATGTGAAATAATTTTTGAGGGAAATTTTGAGTCCTAAAAATATTCTACCTCTGTCCAACAGAACAGGAAAATCCTGTGTTCCTAAACTCAATACATTGTTTACAGCACTTTAAATGCAAATGAGCTTTGTTACTATAGTTTTGGAATAATTTGTTGAGATTTCTCTCACAGAGGATGATCAAATAAAATAAATCTTTATTTACACTTGACAAATTAAATATATCTCCAGAATTTAATAAGAAGAAAGACAATAATATATTTATTTAATATTTTTATTTAAAATCNGTTAAAAGTATACAAACTCTATTTTAAATTTGTAGCATTCACTAAAAGTGTTGATCAGAGTTATTAGCAATCAAATGTTGCACTACTTTATAGTAGTTTAGCACAATTACGCAAATATTTAGAAGTAAAAGGGTCGCGGAGGAAGACGGCGATATTACATTTAGAATAAATTCTGGAATTTTCAAAAATGGTTGAAGAATTAATAAAATTTTGTATACTTTTAACATAATTATTAACTGAATTTTATTCTTTCTTCAACCATTTTTGAAAATTCCAGAATTTATTCTAAATGTAATATCGCCGTCTTCCTTTGCGACTTTTTCACTTCTAAAAATTTGCGTAATTGTGTTAAACTACTATAAAGTAGTGCAACATTTGATTGCTAATAACTCTGATCAACACTTTTAGTGAATGCTACAAATTTAAAATAGAGTTTGTATACTTTTAACGTAGTTATTAACTAAATTTTATTAAAATTTATTAGAAGACACTCTGACAGTTCCCTTGTAAGTGTGCTATACCTGATAGTAATGTATTAAATTCAAAGAAATTATTTGACAGGACAAATATTTTGCCATTAGAGGAAATTATTTGCAATGCTGGGTGAGGTTGCCAATGAGTTGAGTAAATTATCTCAAAAAGATCAATTGCATTTTCACAGTTGCTTACAAAAACACTATGTTGTGGCTTCCACATATATGACAGAAAAAGCTCCAATTCAATGCAAACTGTTGAAATCATTGACATGTCTCCAACCAAGTAATATTAGTGAAAAAAGCACTTGTATGGACATTGTAAGCATTGCAAGAGCTCTTCCATGTGACATTGCTGAGGATACTTTGCAGGATGAGTGGAAGCTACTTCAATTTGAGTAAGTTGAGAGTGATTTGACAGACTCAACAGATGCGAGAATTGATTATTATTGGAGTCAGTATTTTAAATTGGTTAACTCCTTTGGAAATACAAGATATCCCAGTGAGATCAGCATTGATCCTCTTTCATGGCAATACTGATGTGAAATGGGGGATTTTCAATTTCATGCCAGGCATTTCCTCCTGATAGAGCATGAAAGTCAGAAAGAATGCTTAATTCACTTTTGATTGTTAAGGAGGGACTAAACATGTATGACCAAAGCCCACACTTGTACATATTACAAAGGATCTACTGAAATTAGCTGCTTTAGCACATAGAAATTATCAATAACACTTGGAAAATGAAAAGAAGTTAAAAGAAGAGAAACAGAAAAAAAGAGCAGAAGAGGAAGCATAGAAACATTTTGAAGAACATCAAAAGAAAGCTGTTTGTGACAATAAAAAGATTATGGCACTGCAGCAGAGTTTAAAACAGAAAAAAGTAAAAGAAAGTGAAATACATGAGACAGGCTAAGTTTTGTTAGAAGCAGCAAACAAAAAACTGAAGAAGAACATGAATGAAACATGAAATGGCAGCACATATCATGCTTGTTAGTGTTAAAAGTGTTCAAAAGCAAGAGGAAGCTGAAAACATCCAGAAAAATCTTAATCATCTTTCATGACTGATTATTTACAGAAGAAGCTAAAGACTTATTAAGTATTCATGGTTTACTGGAAATATTACAGTATATATAGAAAGTTTTAAAATGTATTTAACTATAACAGTAAAAAAAAAAAACAACTTTTACTGTTATTTTGCTTAGTTTTCCTTCCATGTTTTCAGTTTGTTTTGTGACTATTGCATTCACTTTTTCTGTATTTCAACTCACTTTTCTCACTTTTTCAGAAGGAAAATGGCACTCTGAGGTCTGAATGTTCATCAAATCATAAAAGGACAATTTTCAAATCCTACTGAAATCAAATATAATTTTTACATCATATTGTTTACATCTATATTTTGAAAATTTAATGATATATTTTTAACACAGTAGTTCTCATTATTTCATTACATCACTTATTTTTTGTTCTTCCAAATATAAAAGCACTTTATCCAACAATTTTTTGAAAAATCATTTGTCATTGAATTACTACTGACATGTAATCATTGATCTTGAAACTATCATTGTAAGAAATACAGCAAGAAATCCACAAAAAAGTGAGATGGCATGGAGATCAAAAATAGACAAAATAGATGGATAATTATGTTATTTCACTTATTTAAGCTAACAGAAAGTAGTTGACCAATTAATAAAATACATAAAAATATCATATAAAGTTAACACACCTCTTGATGTACGTTTTCCTTCTCTTTCATGGCTAGCAACTCTCTCTCTGTCCTCAAGTTCTCGTCGGAAATCTTTGTTTTTCAATTCATCGACAGTTCCTTGACCCGGCTGCCTACAGAATTTATAATTCAGATGTAATATTTTTAGGAAAATGATTTGATTTAATTAAAAATTTCCCTAAGAAATAGTTTTTAGTCTAAATGTAATTCAGTAATCTTCATTAGATTATTGAAAAATTATGTTNAAAGACAATAATATATTTATTTAATATTTTTATTTAAAATCTAATTGCATTTTATAAAAATATAACTATGTAAATCAGAGATAATCGATTACATTACTGATACTTCACACACAACACTTAACAAAAAAAAAAAAAAATATTGATTAGCCTGATCAGGAATGTTTACCCATGGCAAACACCTAGTCTTTCAGGTATTTCAGGCCTCTTCCAATACTTTAATCTCACACCTCACTACATCTGATAGCCTGATCCTAGTACAGTAAGTAGCAGGCTGCAGTACATAGCCTTATGTATTTTTGTAAAACAGTATTAGTCCATTTTTTTTTCCTTTTTCCCGGCCCTAGGCACACTCCTAATGGTTAAAAATGGCCCTGAGCCTAACATAAAAGCTGGTTTAACTATGAACACCTTTTCCTGATGTTACTACATATTTAATGACTTCTGTTTAATACTTCCCCCCTTAAATTCGCCTATTAAAATACACTATTTAAATAAAACCTTTACTACCAATTCATAAACATATTGATTTCACCATAGTATGAATCAATATTACAGTTTATAGGTATTAAACAGCTCCGTTTAGTACCATACTGTACTGTAGTTGAACAAATCCGACTAACAGTTTTATATACAGTATATATCTGTAATAAATACTTGTCTGTGTAATTAAATAGTATAAATCCTTACCTAATAAATCTTTGACTTCTTTTCTGGTAATGTACAAATTCAAATTACCCTCTGAAGACTTTAAATTTATCAAAAACTGTATATAAACAGCTTGCATTTGATAAATATATACCCTGTATGAAAATTTAATTACTGTATATTGTAAAGGACGTACAATATTATGTGAATTTACTTCGTTTATTTATTTTGTTTTGTTTACTTTTATAATACGTAATAAATATTTATCAATATAGAGTATGGTACCATAATTACAGTTCCGTATGTCAAATTTTCATAATCCCATCTAAACATGGGCAAAATCCTAGCTGCGAATAACAGAGAGGAAACCCGTCGTCGAGAGCTAGAACCTCACCCATAACAAACTATTTTGTTATAAATGTCCCCCCAGTATACAATGTCCTTCTTTTGTACAAGAAAGTTGCCCCACTTAATATGTATTCGTATAGAACAGAGACAAGAGATAAAAGCTTAAAATATATATCCAAATATGTATAAGTTAAACAAAAATGTCATCGAGTCCAACAGACTGACGTACTTTTGATTAAACAACGTTCACCTCCTCGTTTGGACGACAGATTAAGGCAATGTCATACTTTTAACGGATCATTTTACAGAGAATTATATGAATGTATGAAGGATGAACTTTTACCTCTTACCCTCTTACCTTAGTGGCAATTTATAATGCATTGCCAATGCGACTCGAAAAGCATTTCTCAAATATAAAAAGTATACTACACATCGTCATCACATTAAATCACACTTACCTGTTTCATAAAATTTAAAATATATGCTTTGATTCAGGTAAACAGCTAAAGCCAAACGAATCGTAAACTACATACGATTACAATTGCATATGTAATAATAATTTATTATAAATGTAGCTTTCTGAACTGAATTTAGTATTGAAAATGATAGCTAAAGTAAAATTTCTTAAAAATGTTCATAAATTATTTTCTTTTCACTTTAAAATATAATCCATTAGAAAAAAACATAACAATTAGAAAACTCAATGTATAATCCAAATATGACTGTTTCTAGAAAATAATATCATTAGTTAATTTTAAAAATTTATTAAAAGCAATTGGTAATAATAAAAAGAAGCCTCTTAAAATTTCATATCCTATGTTAGTTGATTATAGGATTGGAAAATAAGGAAAATATTTTCAAAAAAAGTTTAACCGTCCAAAATTTTAATTTATACTACAATCTAACATTATTAAAAAAAATATCTACTAATAATTCATCATATGTTATATTAGCACAACATTATTTGTGATACTAGAAGAGTTATAGTTATAAATGGAAAGAGCATATTCTAATATGTATTGTGTTAAACTTAAGAATTTAAGAAAATTCTTAAAATAGACAATACATAAAAGTGTCATCTAACTTTGTCCTTTTGCCTGCACATGAGGAAATTAACAGTTCCACAGTGGAGTCAACCTTTTCTTAGAGGCTACTCGTCCACCACAATATATAAAAGTTTTAAAATTTTACCTCACAATTAAAAAATATAAACACATTTGATAAAAATTGCCAAGACAAATAGCCTCTAAGAAAAGATTGACTCTGCTGTGGAACTGTTAATTTCCTCATGTGCAGGCAAAAGGACAAAGTTAGACGACACTCTTATGTATTGTATATTTTAAGAATTTTCTTAAATTTTGTAAGTTATTTGTCCTGGAAATTTTCATCAACTGTGTTAAAACTGTTTCATTTAATCAAAATTATATTAGGTAATAATCATCATAAGAATCAAAGAGAATGAACAGGAAAAAACAAAATCATAAAATATCAAGATTAGAAGATCGAAATTCAGCAAATTTGGCACAAACCAGTCAAAATAGGACCTGTGGTGATTGGCACACTAGGTACTATACCAAAAAATCTCCACCAGCATAAAAACACTTAACATCAGCAAAATCACCACCTGCCAAATGCAAAAAGCTGCACTTCTTGGATCTGCCAATATCTTATGCCAATACATTACGCAATCCTAAACTCCTGGGAAGGGCTAGATTCAAATGTAATCTAATGCCAGAATGTGATCTTGTTGCTGTGTTTTTTTAAGTCAAAATAAAATAGTTATTGTTATTATTAATTCTATAGATCCAATAATAATAAATTAGATATAAAGTTGGTTGTTCAGATACTAGTTTTCTAAGAGCTATGAAGAGAGAGAAATCATTGGAAACTTGTCATCTTTTGATGTAGAAGTTCAAGTAAAANTGCAGTACATAGCCTTATGTATTTTTGTAAAACAGTATTAGTCCATTTTTTTTTACATCTTCCCAGCCCTAGGCACACTCCTAATGGTTAAAAATGGCCCTGAGCCTAACATAAAAGCTGGTTTAACTATGAACACCTTTTCCTGATGTTACTACATATTTAATGACTTCTGTTTAATACTTCCCCCCTTAAATTTGCCTATTAAAATACACTATTTAAATAAAACCTTTACTACCAATTCATAAACATATTGATTTCACCATAGTATGAATCAATATTACAGTTTATAGGTATTAAACAGCTCCGTTTAGTACCATACTGTACTGTAGTTGAACAAATCCGACTAACAGTTTTATATACAGTATATATCTGTAATAAATACTTGTCTGTGTAATTAAATAGTATAAATCCTTACCTAATAAATCTTTGACTTCTTTTCTGGTAATGTACAAATTCAAATTACCCTCTGAAGACTTTAAATTTATCAAAAACTGTATATAAACAGCTTGCATTTGATAAATATATACCCTGTATGAAAATTTAATTACTGTATATTGTAAAGGACGTACAATATTATGTGAATTTACTTCGTTTATTTATTTTGTTTTGTTTACTTTTATAATACGTAATAAATATTTATCAATATAGAGTATGGTACCATAATTACAGTTCCGTATGTCAAATTTTCATAATCCCATCTAAACATGGGCAAAATCCTAGCTGCGAATAACAGAGAGGAAACCCGTCGTCGAGAGCTAGAACCTCACCCATAACAAACTATTTTGTTATAAATGTCCCCCCAGTATACAATGTCCTTCTTTTGTACAAGAAAGTTGCCCCACTTAATATGTATTCGTATAGAACAGAGACAAGAGATAAAAGCTTAAAATATATATCCAAATATGTATAAGTTAAACAAAAATGTCATCGAGTCCAACAGACTGACGTACTTTTGATTAAACAACGTTCACCTCCTCGTTTGGACGACAGATTAAGGCAATGTCATACTTTTAACGGATCATTTTACAGAGAATTATATGAATGTATGAAGGATGAACTTTTACCTCTTACCCTCTTACCTTAGTGGCAATTTATAATGCATTGCCAATGCGACTCGAAAAGCATTTCTCAAATATAAAAAGTATACTACACATCGTCATCACATTAAATCACACTTACCTGTTTCATAAAATTTAAAATATATGCTTTGATTCAGGTAAACAGCTAAAGCCAAACGAATCGTAAACTACATACGACGTTACAGTGTTGCCAGATCTTTCTAGATTACATCGTAACGATTTTTTAATAAAATGGAAATAAATATAATTTTTAAATTTAAATCAATTAAACACGATTAAATTTTAATATATATAAATAAATATTTGAAATAAGTTTCAATTATAACGTGTTTAAATAAATGTTTTTTTTTTTCCTATTGTTTACAGATCGTCGCTACCTATAAATTACATTGTCAGTTAAACACCCCTAACGTCAATTTTAGGAAGTTTGCTTTTATTCTTAATCGGAGCGGATCTATTCGGTTACTTGTTATAAGTAGAATATCATTTTTGTATTTTGTTTACGTCTTATTGTAATTATGTTTCGGTTGTCGTTAATTAACGTATACTGGCAATGCCAGAAAGAAAAATCTCAGTTATTTTCTAATGGCGATGTCTAAGTTAACATTTGAAGATGTTTCATTTGAAAGTTATCTTACTTGAGTTATCATTGTTTTTGATAAATTTAAAGTCTTCAGAGGGTAATTTGAATTTGTTCGTTACCAGAAAAGAAGTCAAAGATTTATTAGGTAAGGATTTATACTATTTAATTCCACAGACAATGATTTATTACAGGTATATACTGTATATATACTATAGTATTATATTACTAATAACTACACTATTGTTTAATACTATAGGTAAGGACTTACTACAGATATACACTATTTAACACCAAAATACTTAACTACTATTTAATACTATATACTATTTAAACTAAAGAATTTTTATTAATATTTAAAGTTTCAAGGCACAAATGAAGAACACTTAAAAGAAGCGATATGTGTTTTAATCTAGGAAGAATATAGAGCCGTGTCACAGATTTAAGAATTTAGCATGGATTATCTAAATATTAAATGATTTATTGCAGAAAATAGCAAATTGGCAGTTTTCTTTATTCTTAAAGCAATACGTGTGCATAATTTTAGTAAATTTTACATTATAATATATTACAGATATGTGATAAATGTATATAAATGATATATGCATTTATTGTAACAAGTAATAAATACATTTTATGATAAATTAAATAAGTATGTGGATGGATAAAAATGGCTATTTACTAGAATTTAGTGAATGTTTATTTGTTATATACTTAAAATGAGTTATACAGTATATCTATTTATTGATTATGGCAACTGAAGGATTGCATTCTAGTGCACAGTTTGTAATATACTATGTAATAAATGAACAAATAATCTGTTATAAATTCCATTATATAAACTTAGTCATTCTTTGAATAACTGGTATTAAAGAAGTAATGATAATTCGGTGTTAATTTAATTAAATATTAAGTTATTTAGATCTACATTAATGTATTTTGGTTGAATATTCGAATGTGCTTACAGTAAACAATTTCTGAATGGTCATTCTGAACTTTAAATTTGTGAATATATCAATATAAGAATGATATTCAATAGGAGTAAAAACTGTCTTTTTGGAGTTAAAAGATATGAAATAAAGAGAATATTAAGTTTAAAAATGGAGAAAATATTAACATCAAAAAGACAGATTTTTACTTCTATTGAATTATTTTTGTCTTAATATACTGCAATTTAAGAATATTGTATTTTAATACATATAACCTAGATTAAATAGAAATTCATAACATTTAGAACATTGTCTTGTTTTAAATTTCACATTTGTTTCTATTTTAAATTGAAAAATAATGAGTTTAAAACTAAATTTATTGGATTTTACTTATTTATATTATATATAAGATGATAATTACTGCTGGTAAATATGTTTCTACATATCTTATTAGAAATTACATTATTAATTTTCTACTCTTAAACTTTGAGAATTAATTCTTTAATTTTATATTTAAAAAGCAATTTTATTCAAACTTTACAAACAACATTGTATTTTAAATTTGTATTTAAATAAATGTTCTTAAATTAAATTTTAATGAATTTAAAATTGAAAATAATTCTTTTAAAGGAATTAAAATTTTTCCGTAAAAATGCAAATTTGCAACAATTTAAAGCGAAGTCAATCATCTTAAATTACAATTAATATTTTTAATGAGGTTTTCGTCTAATTAATTAAATTTTCATTAGGGAAATTCTTTTAAATCTCGTAACGAAATTATGAATATTAGAGTGATTTAAAAAAGTACTCCTAGATGTCGCTAGTAACACACGCTGGAATTTAAACAAAAAATGTACTACTACAAATTGGTGACCATTTTAAAAATTAAATTAATAGAGTTTTTAGTTGAACTAATTATATCAAATTATATGCACTAATTGCCTTAGGTGAATTCGTTTTGTAGACATAATGTAAACTTCTACGTCAATCAGACATCTTTCCTGCAATATTTTTTGTAATGTGCAAAATGACGTCAAAGAACGTAATAGTGTAGTGTACTGTACATAGTGTACAATCTAACAAAACACCTCTTGAACCTTATGTGCTGTTGTATTTTATAGCGTTATGTTTCAGGCTTTAAATTTTAACACATTTCAGCACATTATTATGTAATAATAAATACAGTATATATTAATTGAATATTTCAGCAAATGTATTTTAAATTTTTTATAGCTTTTTAAGAACTGTATTCGAAAATATTAAGTACTAAAAAATGATCTTATATTTAATTAACGTATGTAAGCCAGAATAGCCAAATTCTAATGTCATAATCTATAAAATAAATTCGCATATTGTAATATTTCCCAGAGTAAAGATGGAGCCGATGTACTGGATCTTAAATGCGTATCGCTCCGCTTCCGTAGCTAAGCAACGAAATTAAATAAAATAGAATAGAATTTCGAAAATTCAAACATGTCGTGTGACGTTGTTTTGCATTCTTACTCTGGAAAAGACTGTACATTAGAATTATAAATTATCTGTTTGGATTTTTTCTGTAATTACTTTAAATTGACAAAGAAACCAGATCCAAACGTGTATTGCAGTAGTCAGAGATAAACTTAGAAAGAATTCTCGACTAATGAGAAAAAAATTTATTATTGCATTCTTACATTAAAAATAGTTCAACTATATAAGGAAATTTTATATAATATAGTTTCAGAATAATAAAATTTTAGTTTATGGCATAACATATTATTTTACATTCTTTTAAAAACAATTTCATGATTAATTTTTCGAATTTGTGTAATTAATATTTAATTTATTCAAAGTTTTATGGCCATTATTCGAGAACTTCCGAATTAATTTATTCGCAACTCGCTGATTAATGCAAATTTCAGGTTTATTCTGTTATAAATTCATTTTACTATTTCCCGTTCACATAAAAATTTGAATTTTTTTTCGAATGTAAAATAATATAGAATAAAATGTAGAAAAATACTTTTTACTTTATGTATGAATACACTATACTGTACGTGTGCTTTATAATTTCTTAATTTTTTTACTTCGTCCTATATTTATTACAGTAATAGGGTCTCTTTCCATGACCGTGGAACCATGAGCAAGGAAAAAGACATTCCATGGGTTCCATGGGAGCGGCCGGTTGGCGAGGACGGGACAGATTGCACATTTAAAAAAAATTTCCTGGGATTTTGTATCCCGGATTCGATGCCTGGTACCTTGGAACCGTATTGATGTCTCGGTCGTTCGGCTGACAGTCTAATCTAGAAACAGTAATATCTCGTCGAATTTATCTAATTGACGTTACCAAATGTTTTAAACCGAAAACACTGCTTTTATATATACTGTGTGTATATGAATACACAAATTTCGATTTAGTGCCATCGTTTGCTCGCCTCTAAATTCAGTATTAATTTGAGTGTGTGTTAAACTGAAATATGTCAAAAAATAAGGATTATTTATTGTAACGAGGTCTACATTCGAGTTTGAGCGTCACGTGATATAGTGTTAAAATGTCGTTCGAAATACAAAATCGTTTATTGTTTTAATTCGGATACCGAAGTGTTCTCTATTCGGTATTTATGCGGAAGATCCGTTCACAAATATTCGTTGGCGTTATTTAAGAATGCTCTATATCGAAGTGTGATCTAACTTGTATAGTATTTATAAGATTAAAATTTTACAGCTAAATTTTCTTATTCGAAATTTTATAAGAACTCTACATCAATAGCGAAATTAGAATTAATACGAGCAATTATTTATTGTGAATGCCGGGCTTCAATTTTCAATCATATTTTTTAATAATTTTCAAATTAGTAGTGGCTTGCCCCTGTACATCATACTTTTCCTTTAAGAATAGAGTCATGCCGGTCCATCTATCTNAAACACTTAACATCAGCAAAATCACCACCTGCCAAATGCAAAAAGCTGCACTTCTTGGATCTGCCAATATCTTATGCCAATACATTACGCAATCCTAAACTCCTGGGAAGGGCTAGATTCAAATGTAATCTAATGCCAGAATGTGATCTTGTTGCTGTGTTTTTTTAAGTCAAAATAAAATAGTTATTGTTATTATTAATTCTATAGATCCAATAATAATAAATTAGATATAAAATATTGATTACTTAAAAATAAATAAAAATTTTACCTGTATTTTAACTTAGTATGTCCAGGAAGATCTCTGCTAGAATACTGTTTTGAAAGAGCACTCAAATCCTTTTCTCCTCGACCACCACCACCTCTAGCAGGTTCAAATGTTGGACGAGCAGCAGTTGTCATTTTCAATCATTTACTGAACTTTAAATAATTTAAAAATTTACTAAATATCTTAAAATTATTTAAAATTTTATTATTATAATTGTATTTTTTAATTAAAAACAATTCTACAAAATACTGACATATCAAATGAAAGTAAAACTTGCAAGTAACAGCATGAGAAGTTTGGTATGCTATAAAAAAAAGACTGTGATGCTGCAAGTTGGCAATGCAACAAGAATGACCAGTTCACAGCATTGCCAAACTCCTCACACTGTGTCTCATAATCTCTACTTTTATTTGATTACCTAGTATAAAATGAAGTTCAAAAAAAATATTAGTGATATATAAACTAAATATGATTTCCTTTTAAGGCATAAATATTAGTGATATATAAACTAAATATGATTTCCTTTTATGCCTTTTATGATATTTTTTAAATTTGATGATATGATATTTTGATTTTTTGATGATTTTATTGATCTTTGATTTTTTGATTTGATTTTGATGATCTTTTATGATATTTTTTAGTTTTTCAAATAGTAAATGAGTGAGCATATATTTAATTCAAAATTAATTAATTCTTTATAACCAGTTCAAGTGTTTTCTTAAAAAATTCTAAGCATTTTCTAGTAATTTACATTTCACAAAAGATACGTTATAAAAAACTGAAAAAATAAAGTGTGATTTGAAAACCTAATTACTACAGTACGGGATACTGTTTACTCAATCATACACAACCTTGAATAGCAACAAAAAGGTTTATTCAACTTGAAAAACTAATGTTTTTGATTCATTAGATTCTTGTTCAGAATTTTTATATATATAACAACCCAAAGCCCAATATTTTATTAATAATAAAATGCCTACTATTAAATTGAATTGGTATATTACTGGATAAAGTAGCCCAATTTAATCTGGCAGTTATTTGGCATAATACAGTAGAACCTCGAAAACTCGGCCTAACGTGGACTGAAGGGTGGCCGAGTTTGTGAAAATGCCGGGTTATCGGGAATGGGGTTAAAAAAAGATAAGTATGCGTGTTTCCTCAAAAAATAGTGTACTGTACTTGTATGTATTGTTTGCTGGAGAATACAACAGAGAATAAACTGCCCAAATACCCTTAAACAAAGGAAAAGTACGTACTTTATGAAGGCATAGAGCCTTTACTACATGAAAATGAAAATTAATGAATACACTGTACAGTAATTTACCTGATAAGACAGACCTCAGAAAAATACTTTATGAGCTTTTATACTTTTATAAAGCTGTCTATAATGAAAATTAATTAACTAAGGATTTTTTTGTCCTGCCAGGGTGTGGCCGAGTTATCCGGAGTGCCGGGTTATCGAGAGCTGAGTTTTCGAGGTTCTACTGTATTTACATTTTAGCTATTCCCAGTTATATGATATCACAATATTTTAGTATTATTTTTTTGATAGAAAAGACTTAAAATGAGAAAATGTCTTTATATTAAGTTTTTGAAATTGAATTAACTTGTATCAGTTTATCCCATTATTCTTCAATTCTATACATTCTCTAATTTTCTGGTTGGTTTCTAGCATTCAGAAGACTGCTCATTATAAAAACAGTCAATTCTTATCTGTATAAATTATATAATAAGATTATAAAGTTAATAAATTAAAAATAAAGTAATATCATAAAATAAAATTCTGTTCTATATAAATAAAAAATATATTAGAATTTAAATATTGCCATTTATCTTGCTTTCCATCAACTATAAAAACTCAATATTTAGATTGATCAAACATACATTTTTGCATACATTTGAGAATAATCTAAAATGATCTGGTTAATTTGGAAGTCAATTAAAGTCTGTTCAGAAATGCTACTGATTGGGTCATTGGTAATGGTAAATGACATCAGCAGTTGGTCAGTCACTCTCTAACTACCCTTAAAGATTGGTGAATCTGTTAGCAACTGGTAAAAATTTCTGAACAGACTTTTAGGGTGGCATTGTGCAACAGTTGGTAATAATTCTAACATTGAGTTTAAGGCTTACTTACTGTCTATTTAATGTTTTATAACTTACAGTTAATTAAGAAATATAGTAAAAACTTGCTTTGTGACCACCTCACTTGTGTGGCCTATCATTGAAATTATTCCCCTTTAAACTGCATAAAAGTTTTAATATAAGTCAAAGTCCATGTTGGTGGCTACTCGCTTAAGTGCCCAAAAAAGGAGTATCCTAAAGCGACATTTATCTTCATTTACATGGCCAACAGCAGAGGTGCAGAATGTGTCCAATCATGCAAATGAGATTTGAGGAGATTACAGCAGTCCTAGATAATATAATATAGAAAATATAATATGGCAATAGCCACAAAAAAATGGAACAGACTTTAATTGGGGAAATTAGTCAAAATGTGGAAACCATGTGTTTTAAAAGTGATATTGGAACATTGTTTACTACACTTCTAATCTGCTGTCACTTATTACATTGCTGCATACTGACTGTTATGAGCTTACAGTAATGCCTAGTTTATACCTGACAAGTGTTCAACCAAGACAGCATACTTGGCTGAGTACTAAACTAATCTGAATGCTTAATAAAATACTTGGCCTAGGAATACAAAAAGCAAAAGATCAAGCAAGTAAATAGAAACATGCTCTGTTCACTAGGTTGAGAAGTCACCAATGAATGTCTCAGTCAAACACATCAGGTGTAACTTGGCATAAAAACAAGCTAGTCTTGGTTACCAAACCACAATTTTGATATTTTCAAAACACCAAAACTGAAACAGAACTTTAAAAAAAACCAAAAAAGAATATTCATTTTTATTTTGAAACTCTTTTTGGTAAAATTTAATATAGTATCAAATTAAAACAAAATATTCATTTGTTCCCCCACACACTAAATTTGCAAATTAGTAAGAAAACTACAATTAAAAAGATTTTCTGAACTGTCTTGATTAAATAGCTAAACAGAAGTGTTATCATTTTATAAGCATTATTTCCCTTAAACATTTTTCATTTTGTAATAAATCTATTAAAAAAAATATAAAAAATAATGTCAAAATATATTTAAATTATTTGTTTTTTCGAATATCTCGTAATTTTTTCAGCGATTTACTAAGTTATAATTTGAATTATTCTCCTATCTGAAACTTTAAAAATATTTCTAAATAAAATTAAAGGCATTAAACTTACGTCAGTTTGAATAATGCTTTTTGTTGAATAAATTGTTAAATTATTTTGATGTTTATTTAATTACTAAAGTAAGTTTTAAATGCTTTATACGTTATTACAATAAGTTTATCCCTCTTATCTGCTGCGAAAATGATAGACATAAATTATAATTATGCTATCGTGTGATATTTCACAGCAACTTCGGTTAGATTTATTAAATTTATAAGCCAGATTGAGAGATAAAGAAGCTGTTAATAGGCACTGGTATCGGTATGGGATGTGTAATATTTTATTAATTATCTTAACTTGTGTTAATATTTATGCGACAATGTCGGTTACGGAGATATGAAATGTAAAGGAGTTAGAAATTTTGATATATTTTTATTATATCTATGAATATATAAAAAAGATATAGAAACATAATGATTAAGTGCATCTAGTGTAGTACGTCGAAAAAAGCAGAGAATTTACATAATAACGCAATTATTAATTTATTTCCAACTGGAATTGATTTCTTTTGAATGACTCTACTCTCTTTATAATCGACCGGAAGCCAAGATTTTCAAGCATTGGAGAAATGTGCAATGGATTTTAATTTATTTCCTATTAACGATTAGATTTTTTTTCTTCACCTGCAATAACCATTGACATCTTTACAACTTGTACAATATATGTCCAGCCTAGGTCCTTGTGTCACAAAATTCCCAAATTCAACCAACCAACCATTTGTTCAGATGAGAAGCAGTTGCCTATAAAATGCTAAAGATGCGAATATAATTCTATAAAGAATACTATCAGTAGTTTTGTAGGCACTAATTATTCGATTAGTCTATATCATTTTTGGTAAGATATAGATTTGGCCTGTTAAAACACGAAAAACGTGTTGTAATTTTAATAGAAATTAGTATTTTTCACGGAGTAATGTTTTAACTACTGTATTGGTAACGCTCCATATGATAACATGTGGTGGATGCAAAGAAGCGCTCATTGTGTCAATGGTTTTTGCTAGGCTATGTTGTCGTTTTAGTAATTTGTTGTGCCCTGAGCAGTTTCAGTTAAGTACAAAATGAGTGAGCCAATGAGAAGCAAAATTTATGATTTGTACGGGAAGAAATAAAATTTCTTCTTTGCTGAAAGTAAATGGTGTCGTTTAATTTATACCTTGGTCTTTAACCAAAAAGAGAGAACCTGGAACGTTAATTACTGTGCAATAAATAAATATAATATTTTTATATTTTATATAAATAGCATATTTTATTACGTCGGATTGTTAAGCTTTTATTTTTAAAAAAAAGGAGATGAATATTGGTTCTTTTAGCTCATGAAAGTCGATTACACCACATTATATGTGGCCAAGCCTCGTTTATATGTTTAACCGTATAATATATCAATATATAACGGAATTTCTAATTTTCTTTTCTTTGTTATCACTATATTGAATTTAAACTTAAAAAAATTTAATTGGATTAAAAAGAATCATTTAACATGATTGTTTATTTTAATTATAACTTTTTAATCTTTTGTACTCTAAAATTGATAATTTTTTAGTAGGTTGGTTCAAGCGTTTCCTGTATCTTTGGGCGGATGATTCTGCAACTATTCTCTCTCGTAATCCGAATTCGAATGTAATTTCATGATTTTTTTTAATGGATTGGGATATTATTCGCCATTTTTTTGTGTTAAACACATTTTTTTAAGAAATAAAATGCTTCATTTTTGTTTATATCTAACAGTTTTCTGGCGCTGAATTAAATCTTATTTCTTTAGCACACGAATTTTTGTTCCAATTATTTCAAACGATTATTTTTTTATTTCGGGTTTTTAAAATATAATATTAAAACTGTTCTTTAAATAATTATAACATTTTACTTCAATTTTAAGTGATTAAGGCTTTGATCATTACCTTTGGACTAATATATGAATTTTCGGATTCATAATTATTTCGTAATCTTTTATGTTCTAGATTTCTAGCGAATTAAGCAATTATTTCCACGTCCGTCCTTTAATAAATGAAGTTCTCCATCCATGTTCTCTGTTCCTTTTCCATTTCACTACTCGAAATGTATGTTACCAGTCTTTCATCTTCTAATTTAAGAAAATTTTGTCTTGGATTTCCTTTATTAATACTTTCAATCATATCTACGTTCGGCCCTTCTCTAACAGAATAATTTTGAATATCTTTTCCTTTTTTTTTCAATTATTTATTCCAGTTATTCTCAGAACTTTCATCTTTGAACTGTTAAACGCTTTCAGTCAACAACTTTACTAACGAAGAGAAATTTCCTTATTTTCTTCGTTAACAATCTTCAGATGTCAACAATTTTTAACATTTTGTAACTTTGCATTATTTTCGTTAAGAGAATGAAATTCTTTTCCGTACTAATAAATGATGTGGTACGATCTGACAGGAAAGAAATACATTTATAATAAAATAGATTAGATTATTCTGGATTTTCAGACTTTGGTAACGAAAAGATCGTAGAACTGCTTGTGTAATAAAAATTAAAAAAATCAGTCCTATTTCACGAATGTTAATAATTAAAATAAATCGATCTACCGCGTGTAGATAATTCAAGATATTAATTAATAATTCAAAAGCATATTTATTACAGTATAAAAAAGTAAATGAATAAACATAAATGCATGAACGTTACGACGTGTAATAAAACTTCTTGCGGCGATTGTTTTTCTTCCATTTTCTAGCGTTATGTATTGATTTCTTATAATCTCTTATGTAATAGACAGAGCATACGCCATATTTGAAAACAATATAATAAACAAAATGAATATTATATACCGTTACATTACTTTCTAATGTGTTGAGATTTCGTGATGTATTATTAATAGCATTATACAGTTATTAATGCTTTATTTTGACCACTATGTTTCTCTATTTTTTTGGTTTTTGTTTTGAATTCTTTCCGCCTAAGATAACAGTTAACATACAACATTAATATTTTTATTCTAAATGACGTAAATTGTTAAACTAAATAAAGTTACTATTCAAAATGTGTGTTTTGAATTGTTTGCTTTTTGTAGCAGATATACAAATTGCTTTAAAAAAGAAGAAAATCACGTTTACGATGCGTTAAAATCACCACATTTCAATCGAAATGCGGAATGGCTTATTTCTGGAGATGGGAAAATGTATTTTGCAAAAATAGTAATATATTTTCCTAAGTAGCAAACATAATATGGTATATAAGCAATCGTTTCATAAATCTTTGCAATTTTATGTAAATTATCAAAGATCTTTTAAAATGTAAAACAATAACGTTTGAAAGTAAATCTAATTTTTTTTTTCTTTTTAATGTCTGTTATGTAACGCGGGGCAAGCTCCGTGATTGGAAATGTTTTCTTGCATTAAATATTCTCTGCACATATTCTTTTCTTCCTAAATGTGATCACATAATTTCCGATGTATACGATTTTTAATGTGATATATTTGAGTAACTTCCACGTTGATATTTTTTCTATCGACATTAGTGAGTGTAATTAAAAATAATTAATGATGAAATCGTCTTGGATATCCTTCACTTCTATCGTATAATTGTTTAAATCTACTGCTTTTAAATATGCCTAAACTAATTTAATAATGATATTCCTCGATGCTGTCGTTTTTATGTATTTATTTGCGCCTCATTTCAGCATTCAACGTTTTAATTCGCAACTTTATTGAGTAAATTTTGAAGCCAATTAGTTCTTCATACGTCTATCAAAAGGGACGCATTAATGTATTCTGATTAACATTGAAAATCTCCGATTACCGTAAGACACCAAATTCGAATCCCTTCCGAATCTTAGTAATGTACAGTACTTTTATCTAATCGCCCTTCTTACCATTGTGAGAAATAGATTTGACTGTTATCCTGATTCTCTTATTTTTATAGATAAAGATGGAAAATATTTTCGATTCAAATTATCTGAACTGGTCAGTGTGTTTGCGAGTCAAGCCCGCCTTTAATAGACAAAATTGGAGCCAACTGTATAACTCATTATAAGATAGTATCGTGCATAACTCGAGCGGTTGAGATGGCAGCCTACCACTCTGGAGGACCCGGGATCGAATTCGGATTAGTCGAAACACCCAGGAATTTTTCGGGGTAAGTCCATCCGGATGTCTGGTCTCGTCCGTTATCACCCGGCGACCCCATTGAGGACCTGGCCGAACCCATAATGGGCTTGCTAAAAAGACCCTCTTCGTGCCCATATCACTAGAGAACTATTCAATACTTTTCCCTTAACAATAGTTATTATTCCGGACAAAAATAAAGAACTTAATAGTTAAAATTAAAGATTCTGTTATTAATTTACAGTATTTTATGCAGAAAATACAACATGGAATGGGCTTTATCTAGTTTATTTTCGTTCAATGATGGCAACCAAACCTCGACAAAAACCTTCAATATGCAGCCTTTCAAATGGCCGAAAACGTTTGAAAAGTTAATAAAAAAAAGCTGTTAAAGCGCAAAAAACATATTAAAGGTTTTTGTCGAAGTTTGGTTGTTATTTAAATGCAGTTAAGAGAAGAGTGTTCAACGATAGATTGTCAATACATGCTCTATTTATACATGAAAAATTTTTTAAACTGTTTTAAATCGGGCAATTTCAATTTGTAAAAGTATGAAATGCTAGCATTTAATCACTATTTCTACATNTTTATGATAAATTAAATAAGTATGTGGATGGATAAAAATGGCTATTTACTAGAATTTAGTGAATGTTTATTTGTTATATACTTAAAATGAGTTATACAGTATATCTATTTATTGATTATGGCAACTGAAGGATTGCATTCTAGTGCACAGTTTGTAATATACTATGTAATAAATGAACAAATAATCTGTTATAAATTCCATTATATAAACTTAGTCATTCTTTGAATAACTGGTATTAAAGAAGTAATGATAATTCGGTGTTAATTTAATTAAATATTAAGTTATTTAGATCTACATTAATGTATTTTGGTTGAATATTCGAATGTGCTTACAGTAAACAATTTCTGAATGGTCATTCTGAACTTTAAATTTGTGAATATATCAATATAAGAATGATATTCAATAGGAGTAAAAACTGTCTTTTTGGAGTTAAAAGATATGAAATAAAGAGAATATTAAGTTTAAAAATGGAGAAAATATTAACATCAAAAAGACAGATTTTTACTTCTATTGAATTATTTTTGTCTTAATATACTGCAATTTAAGAATATTGTATTTTAATACATATAACCTAGATTAAATAGAAATTCATAACATTTAGAACATTGTCTTGTTTTAAATTTCACATTTGTTTCTATTTTAAATTGAAAAATAATGAGTTTAAAACTAAATTTATTGGATTTTACTTATTTATATTATATATAAGATGATAATTACTGCTGGTAAATATGTTTCTACATATCTTATTAGAAATTACATTATTAATTTTCTACTCTTAAACTTTGAGAATTAATTCTTTAATTTTATATTTAAAAAGCAATTTTATTCAAACTTTACAAACAACATTGTATTTTAAATTTGTATTTAAATAAATGTTCTTAAATTAAATTTTAATGAATTTAAAATTGAAAATAATTCTTTTAAAGGAATTAAAATTTTTCCGTAAAAATGCAAATTTGCAACAATTTAAAGCGAAGTCAATCATCTTAAATTACAATTAATATTTTTAATGAGGTTTTCGTCTAATTAATTAAATTTTCATTAGGGAAATTCTTTTAAATCTCGTAACGAAATTATGAATATTAGAGTGATTTAAAAAAGTACTCCTAGATGTCGCTAGTAACACACGCTGGAATTTAAACAAAAAATGTACTACTACAAATTGGTGACCATTTTAAAAATTAAATTAATAGAGTTTTTAGTTGAACTAATTATATCAAATTATATGCACTAATTGCCTTAGGTGAATTCGTTTTGTAGACATAATGTAAACTTCTACGTCAATCAGACATCTTTCCTGCAATATTTTTTGTAATGTGCAAAATGACGTCAAAGAACGTAATAGTGTAGTGTACTGTACATAGTGTACAATCTAACAAAACACCTCTTGAACCTTATGTGCTGTTGTATTTTATAGCGTTATGTTTCAGGCTTTAAATTTTAACACATTTCAGCACATTATTATGTAATAATAAATACAGTATATATTAATTGAATATTTCAGCAAATGTATTTTAAATTTTTTATAGCTTTTTAAGAACTGTATTCGAAAATATTAAGTACTAAAAAATGATCTTATATTTAATTAACGTATGTAAGCCAGAATAGCCAAATTCTAATGTCATAATCTATAAAATAAATTCGCATATTGTAATATTTCCCAGAGTAAAGATGGAGCCGATGTACTGGATCTTAAATGCGTATCGCTCCGCTTCCGTAGCTAAGCAACGAAATTAAATAAAATAGAATAGAATTTCGAAAATTCAAACATGTCGTGTGACGTTGTTTTGCATTCTTACTCTGGAAAAGACTGTACATTAGAATTATAAATTATCTGTTTGGATTTTTTCTGTAATTACTTTAAATTGACAAAGAAACCAGATCCAAACGTGTATTGCAGTAGTCAGAGATAAACTTAGAAAGAATTCTCGACTAATGAGAAAAAAATTTATTATTGCATTCTTACATTAAAAATAGTTCAACTATATAAGGAAATTTTATATAATATAGTTTCAGAATAATAAAATTTTAGTTTATGGCATAACATATTATTTTACATTCTTTTAAAAACAATTTCATGATTAATTTTTCGAATTTGTGTAATTAATATTTAATTTATTCAAAGTTTTATGGCCATTATTCGAGAACTTCCGAATTAATTTATTCGCAACTCGCTGATTAATGCAAATTTCAGGTTTATTCTGTTATAAATTCATTTTACTATTTCCCGTTCACATAAAAATTTGAATTTTTTTTCGAATGTAAAATAATATAGAATAAAATGTAGAAAAATACTTTTTACTTTATGTATGAATACACTATACTGTACGTGTGCTTTATAATTTCTTAATTTTTTTACTTCGTCCTATATTTATTACAGTAATAGGGTCTCTTTCCATGACCGTGGAACCATGAGCATGGAAAAAGACATTCCATGGGTTCCATGGGAGCGGCCGGTTGGCGAGGACGGGACAGATTGCACATTTAAAAAAAATTTCCTGGGATTTTGTATCCCGGATTCGATGCCTGGTACCTTGGAACCGTATTGATGTCTCGGTCGTTCGGCTGACAGTCTAATCTAGAAACAGTAATATCTCGTCGAATTTATCTAATTGACGTTACCAAATGTTTTAAACCGAAAACACTGCTTTTATATATACTGTGTGTATATGAATACACAAATTTCGATTTAGTGCCATCGTTTGCTCGCCTCTAAATTCAGTATTAATTTGAGTGTGTGTTAAACTGAAATATGTCAAAAAATAAGGATTATTTATTGTAACGAGGTCTACATTCGAGTTTGAGCGTCACGTGATATAGTGTTAAAATGTCGTTCGAAATACAAAATCGTTTATTGTTTTAATTCGGATACCGAAGTGTTCTCTATTCGGTATTTATGCGGAAGATCCGTTCACAAATATTCGTTGGCGTTATTTAAGAATGCTCTATATCGAAGTGTGATCTAACTTGTATAGTATTTATAAGATTAAAATTTTACAGCTAAATTTTCTTATTCGAAATTTTATAAGAACTCTACATCAATAGCGAAATTAGAATTAATACGAGCAATTATTTATTGTGAATGCCGGGCTTCAATTTTCAATCATATTTTTTAATAATTTTCAAATTAGTAGTGGCTTGCCCCTGTACATCATACTTTTCCTTTAAGAATAGAGTCATGCCGGTCCATCTATCTAACATCTTTCGGGGGAAAAATTTTGAATTGAAATAACGTGACTTCCGGTTTGCATTGGAAGTTCGTATATAGTTAATCGGACCCTCATGCCCTTAATATTTCCTTACCCGGTTTCGGCTTTCATCTATCTAACTCCGTTCTCGAGATAAAGGAAAGACAGACTGACTGACGACAGTGAGAATTTATAGGTCTACAATTTTTTCATATTACAGCCCAATAAATACAGAAACGTGATGTAATCAGGACGAATCAAATAGGACGGAAGACGAAGCTACTCGTAGGCATATTAAAATCTCAAATATAAAATACAAACTTTATAATTCATAGCTTATATTTACATTTTAGAAATTATTGATTACACCGCTGTGGAAAATTATAAATGTGTTCCTTACGTGGAACGATAGATAATTTTTGAGTAGAATAAATTTTTCCTTTAGTATCTCGAAACGGTACCAATTTAACAAGCATTACTTTACAAAAACCGGCATCGAGTTGTATTATTTACTTAGCTATTTATTATAATAGCACTATAAAGGCATGTGATTTACTACTACAAGAAAAAGGAAAAAAAATAAAAAGAAAATTCGGTTAAACGTATTTTGATGTTTTTGGCATCATGTACAGTACTAACTTAATCATTATACTGTACACGTTTAAGGAATTTTGCTTATATTAAGTTGTTTGCTTACAAGAAATTTCGGCTTTTACAGCAAACTACAAAGAAAAAACGAATGCAGCAATTATTGTGCAGTTAATGCTTTTGCTTGATATTATGCTTGATTTTTAAAATTGTTTTTACTTTTTCTTTTTGAGCTACTTCAGTGGCTAGTCTAAACTCTTTGTAATCAGTCTTTAATGTGTTATTTTCCACGATTTGTTTTTATTTTTGTGTGCAACTAGCTATGTTTTGTCTAAAATCTAATGAATAATTCTTCAATATACTTTTTGAAATCGATTTCTTCATTTTCTATGTTTTTACTCCGCCCAAGCGAATATAAATGTAAAAAATTACGATTTCAGACGACTTCTTAATGACCTATTTTACGAATTAATTTATTTTCCAATATTTCCGTTGATTGTTAACTTCGATATGTGCGGTATACTTACGGAACCAATTAACCGCATTATTCGAGGTTACCTGTATGCATTATTTTTTTAATACCGTTATTTTGTTGAATAATCAATATTTTTGAGAAATATTAAGTCTTATATTCGTATTTTTAGAATTTTGTATTTATATTTGTGGAAATTGTTTATTAATGAATTAGCTGGGTTAGGAAAAGATTAGGAAGGAAATGAAATTTGACACAGCAACTTGTATATAAGGGGCATTAATGTTGTTAAATTTTAGTGGTTAAGGGTCGAGAGAGTCATGTATCATGTGTCATGTTTCTTAAACATAAAAGTTAATTTGAAGATGTTCAAATACATTTTTATGTAATGATTTTTTATTAAACATTTTTATGTTCGACGACTGTTAAGGTGGTAGAACTTTATCTGGGGTCGAGCTGCATAGCGCTAAAATCGGCACTTGGCGATATTTTTATTAAAGTGGCGATAAAAATCCTAGTTTGCTTGTTTCGACATTCAGCGTGAAATCGAATCGCAAATCACACTTCGAAAATGTCGAGGCTGCCGTATAACGGGAGTCCCGTAAACCACACATTTAGCAATTTCATGACGTCACATAGCAAGTTCCGGAAGAAAAGTAAGAAGTGACGTCGAGAACCGAAAGCAGTTTTGTGCAGGGCCGCCCAAAGTTTCCAGATTGGTATTTTCTATCCACTGACAGAAATTTTTTCATTTTGATCTTTTTTTCATTGGACTAAAACAAAAATTTTGACATGACACAACTTGTGAAATACAGTACTGTTTAAATATTGTGATCAAATGTGTTGTTCGGAATTATTGATTAAAAAAATTATTCAAAAATGATTCCTATTGCTAGCAAGGGGAGGACCAGACGTTCGGGTATCCAATTCGAACGAAACTTGGTGAGCACGCAGCCCTAAACACAAGCAGCTTCTTGTCCAAATAATAGGACCCACTTCTCAAGCGTTTCCAAAAAATGGGCCCCTGAAAATTTAGCGTTTAGCTTATAAGTCTTTGGAAGTTTCACGTCCTAGAATGGTGAATAAGACGCCAAGTACTGGAGCTAGACCATATAGGTTCGAACCTTCGGAGTTTTAATTTTGATCTAATTTAGTTAATTTTATATGTAACTTTATTATTTTACCGCATCGTTATTATTGATATTCTTATTCCTTACGTTTAAATCTTATATTAAACAGGAGATGAAAAATTGTGACGTCATTTCCCGTTTAGCGAAAACAAACCTCTGTAGATCCGTCGTTAAATAAAACTTTTATTTCTTCACATTTATTTTTACATATTTTACATACTATGTCCACACAAGCGAATAAGCTTCAGACGTTACTGCACACGGATGAAAAAGACAAGTCACACGAAAATAGGATAGCAAGTCGCAGCAGCGTTTTATTTTTTTAATTGTTAATATTACGAACAATTTCCTCGTACGCTCATGTTTATTACACTTCGAATACCACCATATCTAAAAATAAATATGAAGAAAATTTTATTTAATAACGTAAGAGTTAAATCTACAAAGGCTCGTTTTCCGTAAACAGGAAATGACGTCACAATTTTTAATCTCTTGTTTTATAAGCTTTAAATATGAGGAATAATAATAGTAATAATAACGCGGTAAAATAATAATGTTACACGTAAAATAGAATTAAACTAAAATTTCAAAGTATCGAACCTACATCGTCTAACCCCAGTGCTCAGCGTCTTAATCGTTCTGCTATCGCCACTCTTGTATACGAAACTTTCAAAGACTTATAAGCTAAACCAAAGGCCCATTTTTTGGAAACACTTGAAAAGTGGGTCCTATTATTTGGACAAGGAACTGTTTGTGTTTAAGGCTACGTGCTCACCAAGTTTCGTTCGAATCGGAGACCCCAACGTCTGGCCCTCTCCTTGTAAGTGAGTTTAACATGTTACTTTTGCTTTCCAGACTCCAAACTGATAAGGCTACCGGCACCTGCATTAATTTGCAAATAAAACTGGTGGCGGCGATATTTTAAAATTTTCCAGAGCAACTCCTGCTATATATGTATATATTTAAACAGCTCATTAATTTCAATTACACGTATTTAAGAATTTCAATATTTTACTTAATATTGAAATTTATATATACAATGTGTCAAAATATATTTAAATTATTTGTTTTTTCGAATATCTCGTAATTTTTTCAGCGATTTACTAAGTTATAATTTGAATTATTCTCCTATCTGAAACTTTAAAAATATTTCTAAATAAAATTAAAGGCATTAAACTTACGTCAGTTTGAATAATGCTTTTTGTTGAATAAATTGTTAAATTATTTTGATGTTTATTTAATTACTAAAGTAAGTTTTAAATGCTTTATACGTTATTACAATAAGTTTATCCCTCTTATCTGCTGCGAAAATGATAGACATAAATTATAATTATGCTATCGTGTGATATTTCACAGCAACTTCGGTTAGATTTATTAAATTTATAAGCCAGATTGAGAGATAAAGAAGCTGTTAATAGGCACTGGTATCGGTATGGGATGTGTAATATTTTATTAATTATCTTAACTTGTGTTAATATTTATGCGACAATGTCGGTTACGGAGATATGAAATGTAAAGGAGTTAGAAATTTTGATATATTTTTATTATATCTATGAATATATAAAAAAGATATAGAAACATAATGATTAAGTGCATCTAGTGTAGTACGTCGAAAAAAGCAGAGAATTTACATAATAACGCAATTATTAATTTATTTCCAACTGGAATTGATTTCTTTTGAATGACTCTACTCTCTTTATAATCGACCGGAAGCCAAGATTTTCAAGCATTGGAGAAATGTGCAATGGATTTTAATTTATTTCCTATTAACGATTAGATTTTTTTTCTTCACCTGCAATAACCATTGACATCTTTACAACTTGTGCAATATATGTCCAGCCTAGGTCCTTGTGTCACAAAATTCCCAAATTCAACCAACCAACCATTTGTTCAGATGAGAAGCAGTTGCCTATAAAATGCTAAAGATGCGAATATAATTCTATAAAGAATACTATCAGTAGTTTTGTAGGCACTAATTATTCGATTAGTCTATATCATTTTTGGTAAGATATAGATTTGGCCTGTTAAAACACGAAAAACGTGTTGTAATTTTAATAGAAATTAGTATTTTTCACGGAGTAATGTTTTAACTACTGTATTGGTAACGCTCCATATGATAACATGTGGTGGATGCAAAGAAGCGCTCATTGTGTCAATGGTTTTTGCTAGGCTATGTTGTCGTTTTAGTAATTTGTTGTGCCCTGAGCAGTTTCAGTTAAGTACAAAATGAGTGAGCCAATGAGAAGCAAAATTTATGATTTGTACGGGAAGAAATAAAATTTCTTCTTTGCTGAAAGTAAATGGTGTCGTTTAATTTATACCTTGGTCTTTAACCAAAAAGAGAGAACCTGGAACGTTAATTACTGTGCAATAAATAAATATAATATTTTTATATTTTATATAAATAGCATATTTTATTACGTCGGATTGTTAAGCTTTTATTTTTAAAAAAAAGGAGATGAATATTGGTTCTTTTAGCTCATGAAAGTCGATTACACCACATTATATGTGGCCAAGCCTCGTTTATATGTTTAACCGTATAATATATCAATATATAACGGAATTTCTAATTTTCTTTTCTTTGTTATCACTATATTGAATTTAAACTTAAAAAAATTTAATTGGATTAAAAAGAATCATTTAACATGATTGTTTATTTTAATTATAACTTTTTAATCTTTTGTACTCTAAAATTGATAATTTTTTAGTAGGTTGGTTCAAGCGTTTCCTGTATCTTTGGGCGGATGATTCTGCAACTATTCTCTCTCGTAATCCGAATTCGAATGTAATTTCATGATTTTTTTTAATGGATTGGGATATTATTCGCCATTTTTTTGTGTTAAACACATTTTTTTAAGAAATAAAATGCTTCATTTTTGTTTATATCTAACAGTTTTCTGGCGCTGAATTAAATCTTATTTCTTTAGCACACGAATTTTTGTTCCAATTATTTCAAACGATTATTTTTTTATTTCGGGTTTTTAAAATATAATATTAAAACTGTTCTTTAAATAATTATAACATTTTACTTCAATTTTAAGTGATTAAGGCTTTGATCATTACCTTTGGACTAATATATGAATTTTCGGATTCATAATTATTTCGTAATCTTTTATGTTCTAGATTTCTAGCGAATTAAGCAATTATTTCCACGTCCGTCCTTTAATAAATGAGGTTCTCCATCCATGTTCTCTGTTCCTTTTCCATTTCACTACTCGAAATGTATGTTACCAGTCTTTCATCTTCTAATTTAAGAAAATTTTGTCTTGGATTTCCTTTATTAATACTTTCAATCATATCTACGTTCGGCCCTTCTCTAACAGAATAATTTTGAATATCTTTTCCTTTTTTTTTCAATTATTTATTCCAGTTATTCTCAGAACTTTCATCTTTGAACTGTTAAACGCTTTCAGTCAACAACTTTACTAACGAAGAGAAATTTCCTTATTTTCTTCGTTAACAATCTTCAGATGTCAACAATTTTTAACATTTTGTAACTTTGCATTATTTTCGTTAAGAGAATGAAATTCTTTTCCGTACTAATAAATGATGTGGTACGATCTGACAGGAAAGAAATACATTTATAATAAAATAGATTAGATTATTCTGGATTTTCAGACTTTGGTAACGAAAAGATCGTAGAACTGCTTGTGTAATAAAAATTAAAAAAATCAGTCCTATTTCACGAATGTTAATAATTAAAATAAATCGATCTACCGCGTGTAGATAATTCAAGATATTAATTAATAATTCAAAAGCATATTTATTACAGTATAAAAAAGTAAATGAATAAACATAAATGCATGAACGTTACGACGTGTAATAAAACTTCTTGCGGCGATTGTTTTTCTTCCATTTTCTAGCGTTATGTATTGATTTCTTATAATCTCTTATGTAATAGACAGAGCATACGCCATATTTGAAAACAATATAATAAACAAAATGAATTAATATTCATTTTGTTTATACCGTTACATTACTTTCTAATGTGTTGAGATTTCGTGATGTATTATTAATAGCATTATACAGTTATTAATGCTTTATTTTGACCACTATGTTTCTCTATTTTTTTGGTTTTTGTTTTGAATTCTTTCTGCCTAAGATAACAGTTAACATACAACATTAATATTTTTATTCTAAATGACGTAAATTGTTAAACTAAATAAAGTTACTATTCAAAATGTGTGTTTTGAATTGTTTGCTTTTTGTAGCAGATATACAAATTGCTTTAAAAAAGAAGAAAATCACGTTTACGATGCGTTAAAATCACCACATTTCAATCGAAATGCGGAATGGCTTATTTCTGGAGATGGGAAAATGTATTTTGCAAAAATAGTAATATATTTTCCTAAGTAGCAAACATAATATGGTATATAAGCAATCGTTTCATAAATCTTTGCAATTTTATGTAAATTATCAAAGATCTTTTAAAATGTAAAACAATAACGTTTGAAAGTAAATCTAATTTTTTTTTTCTTTTTAATGTCTGTTATGTAACGCGGGGCAAGCTCCGTGATTGGAAATGTTTTCTTGCATTAAATATTCTCTGCACATATTCTTTTCTTCCTAAATGTGATCACATAATTTCCGATGTATACGATTTTTAATGTGATATATTTGAGTAACTTCCACGTTGATATTTTTTCTATCGACATTAGTGAGTGTAATTAAAAATAATTAATGATGAAATCGTCTTGGATATCCTTCACTTCTATCGTATAATTGTTTAAATCTACTGCTTTTAAATATGCCTAAACTAATTTAATAATGATATTCCTCGATGCTGTCGTTTTTATGTATTTATTTGCGCCTCATTTCAGCATTCAACGTTTTAATTCGCAACTTTATTGAGTAAATTTTGAAGCCAATTAGTTCTTCATACGTCTATCAAAAGGGACGCATTAATGTATTCTGATTAACATTGAAAATCTCCGATTACCGTAAGACACCAAATTCGAATCCCTTCCGAATCTTAGTAATGTACAGTACTTTTATCTAATCGCCCTTCTTACCATTGTGAGAAATAGATTTGACTGTTATCCTGATTCTCTTATTTTTATAGATAAAGATGGAAAATATTTTCGATTCAAATTATCTGAACTGGTCAGTGTGTTTGCGAGTCAAGCCCGCCTTTAATAGACAAAATTGGAGCCAACTGTATAACTCATTATAAGATAGTATCGTGCATAACTCGAGCGGTTGAGATGGCAGCCTACCACTCTGGAGGACCCGGGATCGAATTCGGATTAGTCGAAACACCCAGGAATTTTTCGGGGTAAGTCCATCCGGATGTCTGGTCTCGTCCGTTATCACCCGGCGACCCCATTGAGGACCTGGCCGAACCCATAATGGGCTTGCTAAAAAGACCCTCTTCGTGCCCATATCACTAGAGAACTATTCAATACTTTTCCCTTAACAATAGTTATTATTCCGGACAAAAATAAAGAACTTAATAGTTAAAATTAAAGATTCTGTTATTAATTTACAGTATTTTATGCAGAAAATACAACATGGAATGGGCTTTATCTAGTTTATTTTCGTTCAATGATGGCAACCAAACCTCGACAAAAACCTTCAATATGCAGCCTTTCAAATGGCCGAAAACGTTTGAAAAGTTAATAAAAAAAAGCTGTTAAAGCGCAAAAAACATATTAAAGGTTTTTGTCGAAGTTTGGTTGTTATTTAAATGCAGTTAAGAGAAGAGTGTTCAACGATAGATTGTCAATACATGCTCTATTTATACATGAAAAATTTTTTAAACTGTTTTAAATCGGGCAATTTCAATTTGTAAAAGTATGAAATGCTAGCATTTAATCACTATTTCTACATTAATAATCATTAAATTAATAAGTCAACATGTACAGGAAATTATTTTCAACTTTTTCAAAAATTTATTATTGAATTTCATTATTTGTTTGTATTCATATATACAAATTTTTATACATTAAATTAATAAAATTATTGATTTTTGATAATGGATATAAAATATATTTAGAAACTTTGAAATGATTTATTTGAGCTTACTTAAGCTATTTGACACTCTTACATTTATATGATTATCCTTTATGTAATAGTTAAATTCGAGTCTATTTACTCTAGAAATGTTAAATGTGCCATGTATATTTATATAAGCTATAACAATAAATTTATTTTAAATATTGTCATTAAAACTTGGAATTTAATATCAAACTTTGGCAATTTACAGTCAATTCCCAATTCCGAATCTCTTTTGAGAATCAGATTTGGTATTGATTTCTAAATTTTACACGTTGAATGAATCACTACACGAAATAAAATATTTTATGTAGACTTCATCATGCCACCTAAACCTCTAAACAACTTCGTAAGTTCCTTATTTAAAATAGTATAATTGCTTTATCCATGTACTCCACAAAAATAATTTAGACTTAATTTGTTAGTGTATAATAAATTCAGTCTAAAGGATTTATTAGAAAATTAATAAATCTTTAATAAAAATTTATCCAAAAGTTATATTAAATAATAATATAACTGTTCAGTAAGCAGAATTTTTCTATTGGAAAACAGTTTCTTGTTTTTTATATTCTTCTTACTATTAATTTAGACTACAATTTCTACTTAATATAGATCTATATTGGATGGAATAACAACAGCGAGAAATATGGCTTAGACTATTCCTCATTAATAATAATCAGTTCATAATAGTAATCAGTTAATTATGCAAGAAAAATGATAAGAATATGGACATGATTGCAATAAATATCTTACAATTGTAAGATTTTTATCTACAAAAAGAAAATAATAATAATTTATTAATGAGAAGCATAAACCTATAGGCTGAATATATTGGGAGTGTGTTTGGCTGGCCATAATTTCCATTTATTATAGACAATTTGAATTGAATATCCATATTGAATGCCAATGAAGGCATTCAATATGGATAAGGGATGTGAAACGAACCGTGATATTATTTTGAGATTTTTGAGAGGATTTGAATTATATTCTCCCAGCAATAGAGCAAAATCTTACCACAAGGTCATGTCGCCTACAGTAGAAGAATCGACGAAATCAGTTTGAAATAAGAAGGAATATATCTTTAGAATAAAATATTAACAGAATATGAGACTTTGATTCAATTTTAAGATCATGGGAGTGATATTACATCTGTAATAGGATTATATTTTTGTGAAATAAATTACGAAACATTTTTATTAAAAAATGCACCCATTATTTAAAATTTAGATGACAATCTGAATTTCGCTCATTACGAAGCTTATTCGATCCGCAAGAAGAGGTTCTGACCCGAACTATCCTTGGAAAATCGAGAATTTAAATAGGATGCGAGTTCTCGTCTCTGTTGAGAATTTGAATAGGATATGAACCCTCATCTCGAAGTCTTCGCATACATCCTGCCTATCGTCCTCCCATTTTCTATTCGTTACACTTTGTATCTTTGAAATTATTTATATTATATATATTTTCAATTGGATTATAGAACATTTTGGCAGTTTTTAATGTAACCAAGTACTGTAATATAATTTAATGTTTTAGTTGTATTTAAATTTTGTCCCGTCTGAAAATTGGGATGATTATCTTTAATCCGTTTCTGTTTACGACTGTCCATTGATTGACTATTTTTCGAGAATTTTAATGTAATCTAAATAAGATAACGAAGTAATTATACTTCCTAAATTGAATTTACGTGGATGTCACCCTATTTAGGAAGAACAAAATTGGTGACATCCACGGAGTTAATTCACAAATCTAATTAATCATCATTTCATATCTACATATGAAATGTGTATAATAATAATTCTATTTATAAAAATTGTATATAATTTTTATATACAATTTTAAAATCTTAATCATTGTAAAAAATGGATTAATATCATAGAAAAAGATTTGTTATAAGTTTCTGGTCCCTAAAATAGTTTATATTCCGACAATGTTTTAAATGAATTTAAGTTTTTAGTTACAAGATATTCCAAATTTCCATTTTATAAGTGTAAAAATGTTGTAATATATTTTGTGTCTATTGTATTTTTGTCATTTTTATCTATAATATACATAGAATAAACGACGCGGAATATTTTTTTATAGTGTGCTAAGTATAATTAGTGCTGTAATGCCAGTAGTTTAGGTTTTCAAAGAATCGTCTCTTATTTTTATTCAGTTTTTATCTTTTTTTTTTTATATTCATATTCTAATCAACAGAACAGGTTGATAAGTACTTGATGATAGGCAAAAAATGAAGAATGAAAGTACTTATCTTGCTGTGACAATGCTGATGAAAGGAAGCTCTTATCTTTTATACCCAAATGCCCCCTCGAAATGAGTTCGTAAGAAAAGAATAAGAATATTTACACGTAAACATTTTTAATCATTCATTATTAAATAAAATAAAGATCGTTTATCAATTTAATTGTATTTTTAATACGAAAAATTCGAATAAATGCTTAAAATAATCAAAATACCGATACTGCTTATACATTATTTAATACTGTAAAAAATTTAATTAATTGTCCAAATTGGATTACAATTATAAACAGAAAACCATAGAAGTTATAATGAAGCATATATTGTTGCGTATGTATTTATCATCTTTCCCTAAATAACTCCCACCCTATAACGTTATAAATCATTTGAAGAAATTCCTTTATTCATAATTTCCTATTCCTATATTTTTTCCATCTAATCATTTTATTAATATGTATAGATGGCTTCTAAATGAAATTACATCAAGGGTACAGAATGTTTTAACCAAATGAAAGATCTGTCTTATTTGTAGCAAAGTGAAATTAATATATTTGTATCTGGAGCACGTTTTGAATACTATATTATATAATAATAATATAATCAAATAAGTTGTATTGTTAGTTGAAGAACAAAATGTAAAATTAGATGCGCTGCAATAGTTCGGTTATGTCGTGTGTCAATTCTTAATAATTCCAATTATTATTGTCCTATTCTTATCTGTGACGAATTCGCAAAGAATGTGGCGGATAATGGATGATAAACAGTCCGGTTTCCTCATACATCATTCGGAAAGAACGATAAGAATTGAATTAATTAATTAATGTTTCATAATTGGAAGCGCGTGTATGTGTTAATGTAATTGGAAATATATTTTAGAACATCTTTTCCTCTTTCCATTTTAAGCAAGTTTCGAATTTACAGTGTATCTCCTAAGCGAAGAAACTTGTAATTTTATATTCTATCAAGACTTAAAGTTAACATATGTTGGGTGAAGGTAAATAGGATAGTTCTACTTAACGGGGGATATCGAAAAGATTTGTTCGTCTTAGTAATCTATTAACTGGCGGGGAAGATGGCTAAAAGAGCGAATAGGATCTTAGCTCTCCATTATTGAACCCTCCTGATCGATCTGGCAGTTTTTTCGCCAGATAAGATCCCTGTTTATTTCCATTTGTTGCATTATATCAATTATTTTGGCAGATACCTTGGCATTATCTCTCGTCTACAGCCCACTTTTTGTGTTTTCCGTTTAATTCTACTTATAAAGCTGATTTTTATCTAAAATATTCATTTAAAAAATATATATATAACGAAATTTTTGTTACGAAAACACACTACCGATAATTATATTTGGGTAGCCGAAGTTAAGTTCAAATTTAATTTTGGGTTTTTATTTATGACGAGATAAGGCCGTTCATTTTTGATGGCAGTTGGAGAATTGATCTAACACTATCGAATTTTTTTTTATTTTATTTTTTCAATCTTCCTTTATGTGGTACTGTGTCGCGTGGCCATTTTTTTTCTTCTTCTTTCTTTTTTTGAATCAAATTTCTCACTTGCTTAAAGAATTTAGTTCTTAAAATTGGAATTCTCAGACGGGTGTGCAAATGCACCAATGCATGATTGATCGCTTGTATTTAGAATTGTAGTGTTCTGGCACTTTTATTCTTAGGGTCACCGCAAGTTAATTTACCTCGAAATTCTTTAATCTAAATATCATTCATACCTTTTCGAATTGTTGTCGTTATAAATTTATAAAAGTTCGATGACGATCCGCCATCATCTCGAGTTTTGCTGCAGCTGTCAAAACTTGCAATTCAAACGGTTGTAGTCGTCTAACTGACACAAAAAGGAAAAAAAGCTCTTATTTGAATTGGATTCTTTGCCGCATTCCTATCTTTCGTGATTTAATAGAGCCATTTCTATAGAGGATCGACGACCTTCATTTGAATATCAATATTCCACTCTAGTTGATTTATTGTGATCGTGCTCTACATTATACATAATGTCGCTAAACGAAGCTTAATATTCTCTAGAGGATGCGACCTTTCTTAAATTGCTCGAAACAATGATTTCGTTTTTAATAAGTCTATTTGTATTCGTTTTCCGAATGATAAAGAAGTGCACTCTTTTTCTTTCTCTCCATATGACCTGACTGGATACATCCCCCCTCTCATTTATGTTTCGGTTTTGGCCGGTTACCGGTGTAACGATTTTGGCGGCTGTTACTTTTAAAGTACACGGAGTTCATAGATAAAAATAACTGTTAGACATAATTTTTCTCGCTTGATTAGTTAGCGACGGGCGGACGAATGTCGTGACTCAGTGCAAACTGGTAGGAACCGGCATTAGTGGTGACGTGGGTGTGAAGTGCTAATGGGGAACCCATACCAGCTGTGACACGAGTCACTTTCGCTCCTATTAATCCCTGTGATATGAGAGAGGGAATTGCTTTTTAACTTTCCCCTCTCACAACTATTGAAATGCTCTCCCCAGAACTATTAGGGAAAATGATGTAGTTAGCGGCAACAATCGGCGCAAGTAAAATACAAATTTTCATTTTAAAATTCGACAATAAAAGTTTGATAAAGAAGCACGCTCTTAAAGCTTATCAAAAGTTGTATTTTTAAAAAACTTTTCAGAAGCTTTTTGTGGTAAGAGCAGCATTTTGAAAAGCAGCTGATCCATCTCTATATAAAGACGTCCCAAACTTTCCCAAGCATGTAATTGCCTTTTCCGATGGCTCTACTAATCTGACTCGAGTTAAAGGAGCTATAGGTACCGACCAGCTGCATTCTAATCCGTGTCGTGCATGCCTTTGCCACTATTATTCCATGCTAAACGAATTTAATTATCTGATTTGAAGCGATTATTAATTGACTGGTCGAGCGAGTTAAACCATCGCTTATCAAGGCGAACACGCTATAAAAACGGGTTTGGGTCATAATCGGTGTTTTAAACTTTAAGGAATTGAGTTTTAGGTACAGGCCAGCATGTTTTATTGATCTGCCTTCCGTGGCAGTGGCTAATTGGGCGATAATGGAGTCTGCAGATAGAACGAGTCATGTCCTTTCACTTGACATCTCCATTGATGCGGAAGATCTAATAATGAGTTGTCGAGAGTGAATTATCCAACTTCAAAACCGCATTTTTGTAAAGAAAACCCCGTCTATGGAGTGATTCCTGAAAGATTCGCATTTTTAAAAATTCGTTCTTTTTTCCAGGAAAAATCTATTATATTGGCACCGTTAGAGGGTCTTTTCAGACAAGGTTTTAATGAAAATAAGATTAGTTTTCACTCCAAAACGTAGACTAAAGAACATAATCGATATTATAACTTGATAAATTGTTGAGTTCTACTTTAATGGCAGTGGCAACCATTAAAGCTAATTAAGACGTCAGGATTGTGAAAAATGTGGAAGGAACCAAAGAGGAAAAAAGTTTCACTGAAAACAAACTGTGTAATTTCAACCTGGTCTCTAATAGCAGTAATTATTTCTGGTGTTGATTTATATAAATGAATTTAACTCGCGACATGCATTTTATTCATACTTGAAGCTAGTACAATTCTATACTCGAAAATGGTATTTTAAGTCTATTTCTCAGAAAAGAAGCGAATTTCTTCAAACAAAAGCACAATGCTAATTTAATTATAGAATTTTCATTTATTTTAGAACTAAAATAGGTTAGATTGGCACGTGAGTGTGGGAATTAGCCATTGTCTATATTGATTGTCATAATATTGGTCTCAGTTTTCCCAGGAGCTATGTTTGCCCTTGTCACCTTTATATCCCCGACACAACCATCATTCACATACAATGAAAGTTCATTACGAATCTAAATTCGATTGTGTACTGTGCATATAACGATAAGGCTCTGTAATATAGGTAGTAGTAGTAGTAGTAGTAAATGCGATATGGCGTGATCGGAACGAAACTCCACTTAACTACAGACTATTTCTAAAAGAAATCAAATAAAATTGCTATTGTAAAAGCTTGATATCGACATTATATCAAGATGAAACACGCAAAATTGAATTTAATATCTAATGAAGAACTTCATTGATTAATGACTAATATTTATCCTCTTAATAACTACGACTGCATTGATCGCATAATCTCATTAGGGATAAAAAAAAAAATTAGAAGTCAATGATGCTGAACACGTGGTTCGAAGATGCAAAATCCCTTTTCTTTCGCTCCATAGATCTTCACGTGTTTATTTTGGTTGTTTTGGAACCATATTTTATATTACCTATTTCCTTTATAACCACTTTGTAGTGTATTTAAAAGCACGTGACTGCACAAAATCATTTATTCGACAGTTTAATGTAATAAATTGTCGAAGGTTATTATGCAGTTACTTGTTTTTAAATACACACTACAAAGTGGTTATAAAGGAAATTCATGTGTGACAGTTTTCTCTGCGGAGATAATAATCTGTTAAAAATACAGTATATTGAATTATAAAAGTATTTTGTAGTAATTAGTTGGAAAACAACCAAATTTTCACTATTTTCTGTATAATTGATCGAAAAACTTCGATTATTCCAATGATTACAGCAAGTTAATATTGTAAATTTGGTCGTTTCCCTATCGCAAAATTCAGAATCCTACGCTATATGCCCAGTCATTTTTATTAATAGTACTTACAGTGTGTTCCCTATTCATCGGTTTTGCTAATTGATCTTGTTCTCTCTTATCACTTCACGCCTGATTTAGTAATTTTTCTTTGGCTTATCAGTCGTCTCTTTTCTATTGTACCACGGACCAGACCTAGCCTTATTTACACGTTTTAATAACCAAAATTGTCACAGCTGGTCCACCTTCGTCATTCTTATCGGAAATGTCCCCGTGCGGGTCGTGACTCATCTTGAGCATCCTCTATTATCGCGATAGACTCGGAGAATATATTAACTTAACTACCTTGGAAAATTGGATGTTCGTATTTTATTTCGAATGCACGATTCGTAAACCAATTGTTGAAAATGCACTGAATGAGCCTAAAAACACTTTCCGATTCTTAAAATTTCATTTAAAAAAGTCCAGTTTGTCTCTCTTTCCTTAATCATTAAAATGGACCCCGGGAGTCACGTGGCATGCTGAGACACGTGGTCACGGTTGCGCCAGTGTTGTTGTGTGTTCTTTGTGTCTCTGTGGGGCTTTTTGTCAAATCCGATGGGAATGACGTCACGATTTCCACAGATATTTTTTTGAATGAAGTGAAAATGGAAGCCTGTTTAATCAGTGATAAAAGCCAAGAATCCCGAAACGGGAAATCCCCTGCGAGAAGTCGACTGTTTAACGCTCGAAAGAAGAATCTGTTACATTAATATAAAGCATTTAACCAAACGCATCCGAATATATTTTAAAATAATCGAGTCCGTCGTCTGTTTAAAAATGTTTTCGTTCTTATCGAAAATTTATCGTCCAGACATCGACAGTGAAAAAAATCGATGGCCGGTTTTACTATTGAATCAGATTTTTGACGGTACATCTAAGTTCGGAGGGTGACAATAGGGATTTTACAGACTAACCCCGAGGCTCCTTGTATAACTCGAGTCGTCACCAACTTCATTACGATGGGATTTACCCTATTTAATCAGGCTATTGTCTCTCAACTGCGTGACGTCATCGGCATCATCCCCAGCAATGACTCAGTTTTTGTTTAACTTGCTACATCGCGATTTTTAGAGGGAAGGGAAGCGGAGGTATTTGTGGAGCTGACAGTCTCCCGCAGTCGCATTCTGGCAGGCCACGTCATCGTATCTTTGTCTTTCTACGTCGACCAGGCGAAAAAACCTTGCCGTTTGCGTTTTTGCCGGCAGAAAACCGTGCCCGGAGTTTTCCCACCAGGCTTTTCAGTAGTACTTTACGTGATTCGGATATTCGGTCGAGGATTGTCGTCGAGGCGACCCAGTTTACAGAAGAAGAGGGTAAAGAATCGGCGGAAGGAAGAAGGAAAGCGAGGAAGTATCCGTTAATCCAGCCCTGGGCTGAGTCATAAATGCCCAGGGATCATGTAATCACCCGCTCATTGCGCGGATTAGCCAGACGGGCCGCATTTTCCTAGGCGTGATCGATAGCATGGTTATTGCTTTACTAGCATACAGTCGTCACGCTTAATACTAGCGTAGACCTTTTCCGAATTTGCTTACCTCTTGTCCTCTAATCCACGCTTTGGTCCAATACCTCTTTATGGTCGCAAGGATTAGAAAACTTCCCGAGAGAGAGAAATAGAATTAAAAGACGAAGATTTGTTGATACACAACCACTTTGGCAGATTACACCCGCCAAAATCAATTATACTGAAAGGTTTTCTTCTTCACTTCTGCCATTGTCGTGGATTGACCACAAATCATATTTTGAGCCGGCGACGAAAACAATAACCGTATAAAATCGGCAGAAAATTAGCTGATTGATTACGCTTCACTCCTTTTCATTACTTTTCGAATATGTAAGATAATGAAGTTTTTCACGCTCTGCTGAAAATTTGTCATTGGAATTTTACGGAGTGCCCATAAAGGCAGATTGATCGCCAGTAAATCGAGAAAGAAGAGTAGCGCGGTCTAATCTTTTACTGTAAAAATTCCATGTCATTACGAGATAGTTTGGAGTTAAATTAAAATTCAAACGACACTTAGCTGCATTAAAGGATGATAGATCTTAACAACGATTAACAAAAACCTACGATATCCCTCGACGCGTATAGCTTACAGCTTTAAATTTGTTCGCGTGAATGATAAGATTTGAATATTAATGTAATAAAGCTACGTCAATCTCCTGATGGGATGTAATTAATGCATTTTCTAAGTTTATAATTCACCTTTAAGAGAGATCGCTAGTAATATTCCCGTCGCGTCAAGCCTATTTCTAAGATTAAAAAAGACGGTAATGCCCGATTAAAGTGAATTATTTGTATGAAATCGCTTCCAAATCATTACTTCTGTAAAGAAAAATATTCGAATAAAGCTGCGAACTGTGCCGTCGTGTATGGACCCTTTAAAGTTACGTTATGCTGATTTACATGTTGGCGTGCCTAGCTTGATATTACGTGATACGTGTCGCACATTGGCACGACAGATGATGACGGGGTATAAAGCCAATGTTGCGAGGAAATTCGAAGTCATTTCTTGATGCTGTCATCCGAAATTCCATCCGAAATGCCATTGTGTGCAAATTGATTTCAAAATTCGTAACTGGTTGCATGTCTCTCTCTTTGTCATGCAATCCGGCAAATATACAATAATAGAACAGTCAACAAGACAAAATAATATCTAAATGTTATTATCGATATTACTAATTTATTATTATATACTTGAGACAACGAGAAAGAAGAGAATATTTCCTGTTTTTACTTATCAATATAAACTACTTTACAATTGTCTCATTCAGTTTTAAACCCCGTCAACCGTCAACTCTATTGATTTTTAATGTTATTAATATCGACAGAATAAAAGTATATCTTAATATTTAAAAAACGAATAATTCTTACTGATAATAAATATTCAAATATAGCAGTACGTAGTCTCCTGCTATATTCGAATATTTATTCCTGTATTAAGACAATTCCTGCAGGAATTCTCTCTTAATACAATACAAACTCTGCTGAGTTTACTTTGTTCTCTCTCGATAAATACCTAATAAAGTCTTATTCTGTGATAATTATTAATATTTTTTATAATTATCAATATTTTTAGATGTGTTAGAACAGTTTTATTATAAAGATATTCGCAAATTTCTTTTAAAAATTGGTTCTTTGTTCCATCTCAGTTTGATGCCAGACTGTTTAATTTCTGTACGTTCCTGTTTTTCTCTCTGTCTGGAGAGCAGCTCCGAAGGAAATTTAATTAAAAAATAATTAAGGGTACTACTAACATGTTTTCGAATCAGTAAAAAAAATTCGGCAGTTGATGCAAGAATACATTTCGTTGGCTGAAAGGAAAGGAGAGAAAAAAATCATTCAAAATTTCAGAAATTGTTCGTCTTTATTAGACGTTAAATCTGTGTTTAATTCTATATAAAATGGATGTTCGATTGAATTGAAAAATAAAAAAAAAACAGTTGTTGGGATTTTTTTTTATCACTAACGGAGGTAGTAAGCCTTGTTATCTTCTGTTTCCATGGCAATAGGGAGTTACAGAATCGTAGTGGAACTCTTCTATCTAAATACTTTGAAGATTTTCATTGCTAAAGCTGATTATTGTCCGTGCGGCGTTTGCATCACCGAACACCACGTGCAGTCTCTAATAGAGCGTCGTCATGGTGACGGAGGTAGAGAAGCAGATCTTCTACCGGATAAATTCTTCCTAATTCAGATCTTTCCTTAAATTTTTAAACCGAATTAAATATCCTTACGTTCTTCTATTCGTCATTCCTTTTATTGGACGATTGTTATCTCTTATTTCCGCTATTCGGAAGGGATGAAACATGCACGTGCTGCGTCGACCAATAGAGAAGTGGACGACGTAGTGTCGGCCAATAGCGAGAATTGATTGGCCCACGTTATTCCGCCGGCGGCATGTGCTATATTTGGTTGCAGTGCATCACCTGGTAGTGTTTTGCATTGACTGATATGAAACCGTCTTCGGCTCTCCGTCTTCATTTCTTCTTAAATTTATTATTTTTATCCATATTAAAGCTCTGCGCAGCAGTTTTCGATTTATATTTACAACGTAGCGAAGTTAAGCATCTTCTAGGTAAGTTTCTTTCCTAGAATTCGAAAAACGGATTTTCAGAAAAATCTTTCGTTCTTATAAATTATTTTAAAAAATCTTAAATATATTCCGATAGTGGCCACACCATGAGAATGCTGTATATTAAGAACTCGGTGCCAATAGCAACTAACTACCTCGAATGTATGCGGAGAGTGGGCATTCATATGGCATATGAAGGCCGTAGATAGAAGTTGCGTGTTATGAGAATTGTTTTTCGTCTCCTCTTATAGAATTTAATTTCGGAAGGGGCTAGAGAGAAGTGAAAATTCTCGGTAATCGATTAAACAATCTGTTGGCGACAAAATTTCATTAAGAGCGGTTGGTAATTTTGCAACACCATCTGCGGCTTGGCAGTGATAGATGGTACGCGGATTTCGCGTGTAACTTCTCATCATCCACCTGTTCCTGTAGGAACACTTCTAATTGGAAACGGTGTTCGTGACGTAACCCTTAGTAACGGGCCGTCTCTCGTTAGAAGTAGCGTGAATAGACAATTAATTAGCAGACGGACAAACTCGACCCTAATTGCCGCTTAATTCTTTAGCAGTAAACTTCGATTCGGCTTTTAATGAACTCTTTAAGATATGTTTTTAAGCTCTTCGCCTCTTCTGCTCGGCTGCTTTGATATTGATAACTCTTTCTGAGGAAATATTGACCGAATGTTTAAACATGTTGAATGGTCCGCTATAGTTTTATCAATCAATTGTTAACGCGCCATCTTTAGCCCGCTCCTCTTTCCTTCCTTTCGATACTCTCCTTAATTAAACGATATGAATATTTTCCCTTCCGATAAATTTGTACTCGACTCGCCACTCTCTTAGATATTGGGAAACCGGACAATAGAAGCCCTTATCTCTCTGCGGCAGGCATGTATCCGAAAACGCACCCTGCATCGCGTTTCCCCTAGGGAAAATTTACTTATTCAATAGCCCAGCTACGTCAGCATCCTGAAGGGTTAAAGGCAAATTCACTCGTTTTTTTCCATCGAAAAAATATTAAGATAGAAAATTTCTTTGTTTCAACGCGTGGTAAATTAGCAATCGTCGCACGATGGACTCGGTCTGGAAAAGTCCCCTTATATAAATCATCCCGATGGACGGCAACAGTTTATGATAAACTGTTGCCGTCAGTCGAGGTGATTTACATAAGGTTGCAAGACTTAACGGCCTACCAATTCAAAATAACAAGCCAATGGGTCACTTGCCTCTTTCACTTCTAGAGTACCTGAAACGTGATTGACGTTTTCGATCTTATCCGCAGTTACGCTTGATATCTTATTCTGTAAAGAAAACCGATGGTTTGCCTACCTACTCATGTCGGCACATAAAAGATTAAAGTTTATCACTTATGGATGAATTATGGCAAACACTCCATTGTATCCAACGAAATTGTAATTTGCTAAAACCAAACATTGCATCCAAGATATATTCTTGTTCTTGTTTAATTATAACTTAGTGTAGTGGAAAATGATTTATTATCGGATACTTTCAGCTACGAAAATTTATTATTATTTATTGTTGTTGTTGCTTTTTTTATTGAAGGTGCAAAAACGATTTTCCCATTTGATAAATGCTGGATGACTGCATTGGCTTATCTAGGATTGATTTTGGAGTAATGGGTCACTAGGGAGGATATAGAATCGGAATGTGCTTTTCATACTTATTTATTCTATTCCAGAATAAAAGTAGGAATTTTAAATTAAATTTCTGGGAATTTCTGGGAAATGGGAAAAGCATAGACTATAAAATTTTCAAGTAAAGTGTGAAATTTAAAAAACAATTTCACCTGACAATTATTATCTTGGTCAATAAAACTGACTTTTATAATATCTATTTAATTACTTTCTAATTACTTTTAAATACATAACAGTTTCTACTTAAGTAATCAATATTGATTTTAGATTGCTAGATTTAAGTAAAGAAGCCTGTTTGAAAGATTTTTTTTTAACATTCAAGTAAATGATTGTCAGTTTGTATAAAAATACTTAAAAATATGAAAAATGAACTTTAAAAAATTAATTAAAATTCTTTTTAAATATTAATATTCTATTTCTATTACAATATTTTAATGTCAGATAAGATGTTAAAGATTTTTAAAGTTAAAGCATTATTTTATAATTATTTAAACATTTTTTTTTAAATTGTAGGTTGAAAATGCCAATTATTTTAATTTTTAATTTTTTTTCCAGTTAGTTTTTTTCAACAAATGTTTGAAATTTAAAAAATCATACTTTATATTATGTTAAATAATTATTTATTTATTTATTATTATTAACATCCCTGAATTAAATCTATTTTATTAATTTAATTTGATTTCATTTAAGTGTTAAAAGCAAACTTATGTAAAATATCCTCTCACATTAATTAAATTATATGATTTGAAATATTTGTCAGTTCTTTTTACAATTTCAAACCTTTTCTATAAAAATATATTTAATTTATTCAGTCTAAGATAATAAATGTTGATAAAATATTTTGNCCTGTATTGGACGATCACCTATTTTTGTTTTTAAATATTTGTAATTGCTTATTGGATTTTACTTTATATTTTTAAATAAATAGATGATATTGGAAACTGATAAAGAAAACAAGTAATAGAAAATTAACAAAAACATTTTATTATTTTGGTATTTATTGAAAATATCATTTTTTTAAATATAATTTTTTAAATTAATTTTCATAATTATTTTAAATTCATACTTAGATAGACAATTTTTCTTTTTATATACATTCGGTGAGACATTATTAATTCTATTTAACTTCTTTATATTGCAAATATGATTTTATTTTTCTTAAGTCTTTCTATACAAAATTATGAAAAAAGAATTAATATAGCTTTTAGTATTATAAACAAGATTGAGACTGTTTGATAATCATTTGGTTTCAACAAATAAATAGCTACAAATTCTTTATTGTTTATGCAAATTATAATTTTTATACAATTAAATTTTTTTTAATCAATATTTTTATAGATTTTTAAATTAGTATTAAATTTTCAAATATTTTCTAATATAAAGAAATCTTTAGAACATTTATTAATAGACATTTGATGTTAACAGACATACAATGTTGATAGGAGGATGTAGATATTTTCAGATATATGTTAAACATTGTTGTTTGATAAAATGATCTTTATAGAACTTTCTTTTTTCTACTTATAGGTAACTTAGTCCAGAAATTTGTACTCAAGTTTTTCTGTAAAATGTTTAAGCTTAAAGAATTACAATGTATAGACTAAGTAAGACAAAATCACTTTAATCACTAAGTACTTAGTGATTAAACTGCTAGAAACAAAGTGTGAAACGTTTTGTCTTACTTATTCTAAGTAGTTTTAGCTTTGAATGCATAGAAATATATAGACCAATGGTATTCAAATATTTTAACAGTAGACCCCAAGGTAATTTTCTGCAACTCCAAATGGGGTTGCGACCATAGATTGAATACCACTGGTAAAGACTATTTTATATTGTAAATTTCCTAAATAATTTAATTTGAGTTGAATAGGTTTATGTAATACAGTGAAAACTGCTCAGGCGACCACCTGCATTCGACGGGCACCTGTCAAAACGGGCAAAAATTTCTGGCACAGAATAGTTTATCCATAGAGTCTTCGTATAAGTTACCTGTATTAAACGACCACCTGTGTAACGCGACCGCGGGCATCGATTTTTGGACCGAAACAACATACAACACCTGTAATAAGCGACCACTTTCACGAATGTATTTGGTCTAAACCAGGGCTTCTTAAACTTTTTTTATTCACGACCCCATTTATGATTGTGATTTTTTTCGCGACCCAAAAATATAAAATAAAGATATATACAAATTTGCAAAAACAATAATGGTGTGCTACCACAGTTCACTCTTGTTTTACAATGGAACAGAGACAACTAAATACACTGAAAAGCGACAACACTATACTAGTTAACACTACAATCAGGGTTGCTGAATCATTGTCTCGCTGCACCAGAAGTGACACAAACCGCAACTCACGAAACCTATGACACAAAGCATGTCTCACTTTCAAACTCATTTTCAAACTCTCACAAATTATTTTCAATATTTTGCATTAAAATCTCGCGACCCCAAGATTTCGCCAAGTGACCCCAAATGGGGTCGCGACCCATAGTTTAAGAAGCCCTGGTCTAAACTATTGTAAGAACCCATCTCAACAATGTATCCAGTTCCTAATATAATGAATTAGTCTAAACTCTCGTTCGAACCCATCAAGGGCACTTCTCCCACCCTTGAAATTAGGTGCAGGTGTTAATAAATTAGTCTAGCAACAAAGGAAATTCATTTCAGTTTGTTGGAAAATGTTCGAAATGCAAAGTGTTGTCGTTACAAGATCGTATTAAAGTTATCACAACAGCAATTAGCGGCGAAGTTTAACTGTGGGAAAACAAAATTTATTTTTTCGTATACCTACAGTATTTTCCTTGGGGGTGTAAAATATTGTACACGATACAATTAATCGGCTGATCTCATCGTTTGATAAAATCTATTTTTATTTATTTATTTTGAAGCTCATATACAGTACACGTGCGATAAATAGTTTCTGTATCAACCTACCTTATTTCCACGATATTTTTAGAAAAATAATATCCAAGTAATTTTCGCAGGCAAAATATTCAAAAAACAATAAACGCATTAATGCAAAAATCAGTTTTACTTCCTTTTTCGATTCCGCGATTGTAATGAAATCGTATAATGAGAAAAAATAATAAAATCGTTTTATTATTAATTAATAATTTTTCTTATTGTACTTAATTAATTAAGAAAATATTAAATATTAAAAAATACAGTATTTTTAAAGTTAAAATAAGATTAAACTAACGAAAACCAAAAGCAAAGTGATGGAGAGATAGGACGCGCTTGTATATTGATGACGTAATACACGTAACTGAGGAGCGAACGAAAAGAACCGAGTCGAATTAATTAAGTCGGAAAAAAGAAAGTGTGCATTATAATCGAGAAAATGCGAGTATTGTATTAATCTTTATTGGTGTTAAAGCTGTCTTATAATATCATAACGACTCCTGTAAATCAGGTTATCCGATAAGAATAAAATACAATACCAATATAGCCCTATCGTTGAAAAAATTCGTTTATTTTTGCTCACCTCGAGATTTGCTTAGTAGAAATGGCTAAAAAGTGCGCAAAATACGTACGGAAATACGGTAGTACAGCACCACCTGTATTGGACGATCACCTGTCTAAAAGACCACTTTTTGAAGGAACCGTGGGTGGTCGCCATAGACAGGTTTTACTGTATATGTTATGTTAATAAAGAAAATGGCTTATCTAAAACTTTTTACCTGAAATTTTCGTTATCTGTATAAAGTATTTTAATTTTATTTCTGTATAATTCAAAATACTTTTTCAACTTTGAACAAAAATCAATTTTTGATAGTTTTCTAAATAAATTTATTTCTGTAAAATAAATAAAATGTTTAGAATAAGGCTAATTATTATTTATATCTTTCAAACATTTTAAACAGATTGAAAATTATTTTAAGATGGAAATAATGTTTAATTCAACAAATGTTTGAATAAACTGAAGACTAAGTAAATATATCTATATTTACTTTTATTCATTGTCTTTGTTTCATTAAAATGGATTTTAATGAAACAAAGTTTCATAAACTATACTCATTATAATTCTTGTTTACATTGAAAATTTTTTTTTAGATCATAGAATTATTATCATGAGTGCCAACTCTAAGAAATCAGAACCCATTTGGCCCTTTGAAGCTGGCACCCATGGTTATTATGACAATAAAAATTACTTCTAAGTATTTGCAAGTTCAGTTATTAAATTTTTTATGTGTAATATATATCAATAGCTCAATAACTAAACTTAAAAATTTAATTAATTAAAAATAATTTTTAGCATATCAAGTTTATTTAAGACTTCTGCAATTAAGCCTATATACTATTTTTTTAGGTTTAAATGCAGAGCTTTCTTATGTTCGAGAAGGAAAAGTTAATGATTATGCTCTTGGTTTTGTTGTCCTCATACCTGATCATATTTCAGAATTACATTTTACTTGGCAAAGATTAAGTCCCATACCAGTAAGTCATAATCTTTATTTCATAACATCTTATTTTATGCAATAGTGTTTGTTTTTTTCTTGTATTGATGGTGACTGTTGATGATGATATCACATATTTTAATAAATAAATTAGATTATAGTAATCAATTAAACAAAGAATTTAAATAATTGAATATGTTCAATTTCTTATGTAGACACATATATTTTATAGATGCCTTATTCAGTTGGTATTATGGTAAGTGATAATCAAGCATTGGGTACGCCACAATTGAATATTTCTCATCGAGGACTTGTACCCATGCAAGAAGAAGGTGAGTACAACTTTTTAAACTTTAAAACGATTTGTGAAAATATTTACTATAAATTTTATAAATTTCAGTATTTCAAGTTGTTTTGCCATGTACTGGAAAATTTAATGCAGAAGTAGATGTCAAAATATATATTAATATAACAATGCCTAATAACAATATCACATCTTTAATATTACGTAGGAAAAAAATTTGTTTGAAAGGTAATTTTTAGTTTATTTTATGTTAAACTAATATGCTGAATTATTTCACATTTTTTATATTTAAAGAGTTAATTTTTAATTTAATTAAAATGTTTAATTTTCATAAATAAAAAATATATTTTATGTAGTCATTTATTAGGTTTAATACATATTAATTATAATATATGTATGAAATATAATGTATGTTTTTACTTTCCCAGCTCTGTTATATGTAACAGAGGGAAAGTATGGCAATTAATTGAAAAATGACCCCCCAAGATTTTTACAGGTTTTTGGACTTGGGCCTTGAAATGTCAAGAAATGAAAAAAATTCAGGGGTATTTTTGTGTGTGGGAGGCGCGATTTTATTCATCTACTTTGAAGTTTAATAATTTGTGTGCTTTTTGTAAAATATTTCTGAAATTTTGTACAGAGGTTTGGGTATTAGAGGGATTGATGCTATTAAATTTTGGTGGTAAAAGGTCAACAAGGTGGGAAGATAAAGAGGGTCGTGTGCCATATCTCGAGTACAGTCAGACTTAATGATGATTTTACTCATTATTAGTATTTAAAATTTTTTATAAAACCCATCCCTACCCTCAAAATTAAGCTTTTTGCCATTTTGTAGTAATTAAAAATATAAAAAAGTTTTTAATAAAATATCGTAACAGATGCACCACACATGCATGTGTTGCTGGATTTTTTGGTATTAGTATTTACATACATTAATAGCTATTGTATAATAATGCTAATTTTCTGAAATTTGAAATTCAAACTTTTATTAATCTTGTTTACAATACTGTTTAATAAAAGTTAATCTATTATTTACAAATAAGTAAACTAAACTATAGTTAATTGTTTTATTGTTATTTTTTTGTTAATTGTTACTTTCGTTATATAATTTAAAATAATGAGAACACAAAGTACAAATAGTACAAATAAAAATAGTATTGTTTCAGATAATAAATTGAGTTCCTTAATTTAGTTATTTTGAGCTTTTGAAATAATTTTAATGTATAATTAAAAATATAACAATTTCTAATGGTTATAAGTTGTTTTAAAATGTTTATCTTAATATCAAAGAATTAATATTTGTTAAACAAAAATAATTAAAATTTAATAATAACTCCATTTTAACAATTAAATTTTGTTCAATATTTTTCCTCCATTTTTTTAGTAACTTATAAGAGGCTTCAAAATAATTGTATGAAAAATTGATTGTACTAAATTAATTAACAAGTTTATTAAAATGTTTGTAGTAGCTATTCCTTCAATGAAAAATTATACATTTATCAATATTAGGATGAATTAAATATTAGATATTCTTCAAATTTTATTACTTTGATTTACTCAAGAAATACTTATTCAAAATAGTCAATTCAATTTATCTAAAGAGAGTCAGTAATATAAGGAAAAAAATAATAAAAAACAAAATTAAATTAAAATTAACAAAAAAAAACAATTTGTACTTCTTCATTCTAACTTATTTTTTGTTCTATTTACCATATCAGTTTTCATGTTATTTTAAGCCGTGAGACTATACAAATATACATATACAACTCATTTTTCTATGAATATTTATACTGTATATGATTATAGATCAATCAAAAATTAGAAATAAATAAGTTTTTATGAAAGAAATAATTTCAATCATTTTGTTTTAACCAAAATGAAAGATATAATTAGTGTATTTTTTTATGGTTTGGAATATGATGATGATCTTTCTTTGAATTACAATAATCTATAAAAGTTAAAAAATTATGGTTTTGTAAATCATTATCATCATTATTTTTACATTAACTGTATATAGCAGATGTAATGTTGATTTATAGTTCATACTTTCTTCCATGTTGGATTCATTTCCTAATTAAAAAGTGTACTTCAGAATTAATCATATGTTTCATCTGATAAACAAAATCCATTAATTGCTTGCAGTTCTTTGCATTGTCAGATTATTCTAGTTTATTATATGAAAATATAATGTACTGTACATAAAATAATGTAATGAAATATGTATAATGATAGGAATGATAAATTATATTTTCATTATTATTATTCTGAGACTTAATGAAAACATACTATATAGTTAGGAAGTGTATAAGAGGAGATGAATTATGAGATCATTTATTACATTAGTTAAATAGAGTTAGCAAGAATTAGAAAGAAAAAAGATTTTTAATTTATCAAACGTTATCGCAATTGCTTGTTTGCTTTATACACATATTACTAATAACCTTATGAATCAAAGAAAAGTACACAAAATTTTAAACAGTTTTCAACAGTCATTCATACATATGTGCTTAATAAATAACATATTTCTTAAATAGAACAATTTAAATGATTTAATCTAATTTAAAAGAAAAACAAATTATTTAGGATTTATTTGATATACTATATTAATTTGTTTTATTTATTGTATGAAATATTTTATAAATGTTTATAAAACTAGAAATAAAATCAATAGGAATCTGAGTGTAAAAATAAACGATATTTGGTTTAAATTATTGTAAAATAAAAAATTATATGTAACAAAAATTAACTATAAAGAAATTTATAAATATATTTATAGTAACAAGTATGAAATATTGTTAATACATAATCTGATTGAGATAAATATTTTTAAAGTATAAATCTAAATAAAATCATATATTAGAAATAAATTTTTAACCTCAAATTTAATAATAATACAATTTAAATGTCTTTTAGCAATAAGGAGTAACTTTTTAAGTATTGTATTAAACATATTTTTAAATATTCTAGAATAAAAATAAAGATGAGACTAATTTTCATTTTGTCATCTTTTAATAATGATAAATTATTTCTGTTACCTGTTGTGTTAATCTCTAATTAATTATTCTATTCAAATTTGGTTTTCTGCATGAAAAGTTTTTATTGAAAAAAAATTATTAAGCAATGTTTTCAATACAGCTGATAAGGAACCAAAATTCCAGAAATTATTATTATAAACATTGCATTGACTCTTATCCAAAACTTATTAAACTTAAAGAATTAATAATCATAGTTGAAAGAAATAAATAAAACTTTAAATTATTTGAGTTAAATATTAATATTTAAATACATGCATTTTAATAACTGTGATTGCTACTCATACAATTTATCAAAATAATCATAAATTTTTGAAGTTGTAGTTTTAGCTAATTTTTTTTTATTTACATTACGTATTGACTTGACAGACTTTTTTTAATTTTGTAAATCAGTATTGTGAAAATCAGCAGCTTTGATTAGATTGTTTTTTTTTTTTTTTTTTTTNTTTTTTTTTTTTTTTTTTTGGTAGAAGAATAATTTATAATGCTTTAATTTTTTCAAGCTTATCATATTTGTCTGATGGCACAACATAATAAGAATCATTATGTTTAATTTAAATAACTAAAACACCAATTTTTATTTTAATATATTCATTTGTACATCATTACTTCACAATCTTCCATTCTTCTTTTCTGAAGAAAATAAATATTATTTGCATTCAAGAAAGATAAAAAAAAATTATTTAAAATTTTTTTAGTAATTTTCCTTCATTTCAGAGTAAAAGTAAGCAAATTCTGTAATTACAATATACATACATTAATAAGTGAACAATCATTAGAATGTATTTAAATTTCATAAATTGCAATTAACTGAAAAAAAGTAATAATTAAAATTTCTTTTGTTTTAAGATTTTTTTTATTGTTAAAGATCATATCTTAATGATAACTCATTTTGCTGTTTGTTAAATTTTGTTATCAGAATTCATGATAATGAATTTGACAACAAGGAGAAATGACAAAAATGGAAACCAAACCAACAATCATAAAAATAATAAAGAGAAATTGAAAAAATGAAAAAAAGAAAAAAAAAACAAATGTGAATTATTTACAGTAATGGATTGTGTAGTTGATATTTCAATTATTTAAATTTTTCAATGTTACTATTACGGGCATTAGTGATAAATTAATCAGATTTATATTTGCCCATAAAAGTGATAAAATAATTTTCATTAATTTCATTCCTTACAAGTTTACTAACATTTTTTCAAATTATTCAGGTAAGTTTTTACATGTTTGCCACCAGAGATGCCTCTTATTTACTGTAATTTGAGGTGAATAAAACACCTCTCTGTCTAAATGATTAAGTAACTCTAATAATGTTTATGATGTGACATCATAAGTTGTCTTAAAAAGATCCTTCGTAACTTAAGTGCTATGTGAAGTAATCAAATTTGTTTTTTTTTCTTTCTTTTTTCTTGATATTTCTTTTCTACCACAGGTAGGATGAATAGAAACAATAAGTTAAAAGTTGCATTATTAGAGTGAAAGATAGCATTTTTTTCTTTGTAAAAAAATACCTTATAGTTACTTAGGCTTTATATTATATATATTACAGAACTTATACAGAAAGAATCAGAACTTTACAAAAAACTGCTCAAATTGCTCAGGTAATCTGAAAAACTAATTATATGAATAAAATGAAGAGCTTTTAAAAAATACTCATGTCACTGAAGTAATCAGGTAAACATGTTTTGAAGTAGGCTGAAGAACTGGTAATAGAGGCAGTGTTTCCTAATAAAATCAAGTATGTGAAGTAAAATTCCTCATACGTCACCAAAAATCTCATCTGTGATGTTTTCATCCACCATCTTCAATTTGACTGTCTTTGGCAACATAGCATACTGGAATTCTTTTCCTTTCCATACACCTTCACTACAGAGAATTCATCAAGTTTATGAAAAATGTCTTCATTAAAATTGATTGAGGTGAATATGGAAATACAAATAAATCTATTTAGCTGTTTCAGAGCTAGGTTAAGACCTAGCTCTGAAAATTGTTTCTATTCATCTAGACTTCTTCAAATTTTAAGCCACCAGTATTGATAAAAGTTGCATGGAATGAATAGAAACAATAAAAAATAGCTGTTTCTATTCATTCCACAAATTCAAAATCATTACTATAAAAAAGAGATCAATGATTATAAGATATGAGATGTTAAAAAATATTCTCTGTTTTAATAACATTTCACTAACACAATTTTTTAATAAAGTGAGTCTTTTAATATGATACTGATCAACAAAGTTTGTCAAACATTGGAAGTAAGTATCCAATCATCATACCATACAAACAAGCCTGGCATCTAGAACAGTATTATCAGACTAACAAAACAAAATACTTTGAAAAATAATGTCTAATTGAAAAATTTCTGATTTGTTGTTTAGTTTCTTTGTCAGACACATATAAAATTTTCTTAAAGTTTTGTTTCTATTCACCCTCCAAATTTTGGTATATTTTTAATAATTATTAATGACTTTTTATTAAAAATTTAAGTTTTTTCCCACAATGTATTATTAACATTTTCTATTGTACAGTCTGCATTTGAATATTATTCTGATGTGTGTTAATGTTCTTGTTTGAAAATGTGTTGGAAATAATATTTATACAACGTAAAAGACCTGAAGGTGACAAGCAATAACAGTAAATTTTAACAAACAATACAAAAAAGCAGTTGTATCAAACCAAAAACATTTATAATGTAAAGCAGGGGTGGCCAACCTTTTTAGCAGGCGGGCCAAATTTCAAAAATAATATTTCCTGCCGGGCCACGCACCTAATTTTTTTTTAATTAAAGTAAACAAGCAAGCGTTCTACACCTTCATCCGCATCGTTGCTTTCCAGTAGGTGAGATCGTGGTCAAACACTTTCCTGATTTAATGTAAAAAAACAAAAAATGTATATTTATTTTTTTGAAGAAAATAAAACATAACCGAGAATCATTTATTTAATAACCGAGAAACATATTTATTAGACAATTTAAAAATTTGACTTTGTTTTACAGAACTAACAAGTAAGTGCATCAAAATTGACCTGGACTGATGTTGTCGCTACACGCAAACAGTTTTCCAAATGAACATCAGTAATTCGTGTTCTCACTTGTGATTTGATATACTTCATGCGACTAAAAAGTTGTTCACACGCATACGTGTTTCCAAATAGCGTAACCATTGACAGAGCATGATTGTAAAACGCAAGATATTTATCCTTGTCCAAATACGTTTCATAGAACTCTTCCAAACCTTCTTAACTCTTCTAATGTTCATTTGGTGATATTACAATAAAGTTAACATTTATGTTCATTTGACCTAGCTCCGCGGGCCGCAACACGACTCCCGGCGGGCCGCATGTTGGCCACCCCTGATGTAAAGGATGATGTCAAGGTGACAGAATACTTATTTTTTTTTATTGAATGTCTTCTTGTATTGAATCTTTCATTATCAATGTTTTTGGGTTTGATTTATTAATGTTGTTAAATTTATTTTATGTCTATTTAAATATTGTAAAACTCTTTATCATCATAATTAGCTGTAGAGCAGTTGCTATTTGAATTATTTTGCTGTTTTAATTTCTACAGATTAATTTAAGTGTGATATGAAAATTATTTTACTTATTTAATATTAGGTGAATGTTAAAGAAAGGAAAAAATAAAATTTTCATAAACAAACATCTCTCTAATCCAATCAATGGGTTAGAGAGATGTTTGTGAAGTAGTATGTAAAGTATGGTTAGGTATGTGAAGTAGTATGTGAAGTAGTTAATAATGGGTTAGATGATTGATTGTTTGTCAGGTAGTAGTTTGGTGTAATACAAAATTTTCATGTTGAATGGAATGTAATAGTTGTGTTATTTTACTACAGAATTAAAAATTGAGAAAAAATTTAAAGCAAAATACTCATCAACATTCAGAAACTTCAAATAACATAAGAAAAGCTTTTTTATTGGAGTCAAAGTAGAAAAAAAAAATCAGTTCCCTAGTACTTTTGGACCTCTCAAGTCAATCTTCAGGGAATAAGAAAAAGGGATTTTTTGGTGAATTTTATCCCCTGAAGATGGGTTTAAGAGGTCCAAAAGTACTATAGAACTGATACTTGCTTTTCTACTTTGACTTTAATAAAGCAATTTTTTTATTTTTCTTAAAATTTGAAATGTTTTAAGCGTGATTATAAATGAATTAAATGCAGAACTTATTGCATGTATATAAAGTTTTCTAAAGACAAAGTTATATTATAAAATGAATTATTTATTAAAAACCTTATAAATTTCTATCAATTTTTATTTGTTACCAGAATATATTATCATTACTAAAAGAAAGACAACTGTTAACACATTCAAGTTAAGCTAATTGATGGATTTTCATTTCTTAAATAAAAATAATAACAGATTATAAAAACAAAAAGTTTATCTTTTATTTCTTAATTGTTTTTACTTAAATAAATTGAATTATTGAATTTTTTTTAATTATTATTATTTTTAATATATGTGAGATCAGCTGGGGACACCTGCTAAAGGGTACCACTTACTCGGCCTATTCAGTGAGAATAGTTTCCTAAAGTTTCAGATCGCTAGTAGATCTGAACTGTGAAGTCCAGATGCTCGTCAGGGCTGACACCAGTTTGTCAATTAAATTCCGCGGACAAACACGCGTGGGAGATCTGATTCAGACACAAATTAAGAGTCATTTTATTTGATAAACAACAATAGTAAATTTAATAAAACATAAGAAAATATAAACTAATACAAAATATCAAATGAAAGAATGATATAAATCGAGAGAGACGCGACCCTATTATAACCGATACCAGATCAAGAGAGAGATTACAATATCGGTATAAAACATACTACCTGGTTTAGTTGTCATTCGTCTTCTTCACTGTAGGCAAGGGCTTGTTTAGAGTTAAAGTTCATTTACTTCTTTCCATGGGAGATCGATATGTGCACAAAATCAAAGTATATCTTCTCAGCGCTAACTCTGGAATTATTCTATGTGACTCGTCTAAGGGCGTTGGTCATCAGGAGGAAAATGTGTGGAGTCTGGACACTTCCAGGTCTGTCGATGAACTCCCCGAATTCTGATAAATTTCCTCTATATCTGACGATCGGCGACCAATCATCATACAAAGATTCCTCCGTGGGAACGGATGGAAAGGGGAATATGTGAGGGGTAAACATTTCCCATCAAAGCGAGGTTTTTCGCAGATAAGGGAAAAACAGAGGATGTTCTAACTTCCCTAGAAGGAAGTAGCATCTGTTATCTAATTTTCCCACTCTAAAACGTTATTTTTTTCACCCAAACGAAAGAATATTTTATAACAAAAATATTAACATCAATAGTAAAATTACTATTTTAGACCCGGGGCTATTCAGATCTCACATATACTGTACAACAAATCCCGCTTTTACAAATGTTCTGGGTCAATCATCATTAAATAACTGATATAAAATTGAATTCTTTTCTGCAGATTTAATATCATAAATTGAAGTTAGTTCAAATTGTATTTCCAAGAAATTATCTAATATTATATTGAGGTGGTTAAGAAAAAATATATAGCATTTTAAATCATGGCATTTCATAAATTTTAATGGAAAATTTATGCCAGTTATAAAGTGGAGGGCTACTGTAATCTGTAAAAATGAATGTATTTAATAATTCTCAGAAATTTAATATAAATTGACAGAAATTAACAGAAATTGGATAGATACTAATTTAAATAAGTGTATACAAACATCTCCAACCCGATATATAATATAGCTACAACCAACAGACTGCCGAAAATCTATCGGGCTAGTTTTATGCTAATTATTAAATAAATTACGTAATCAATTTGGTACTAGAGGTAAGCGTTAGGNCGCTCCGGGCCGATTTTTTCTCCCAGCGGTTCCAAATTATTTAAATTAATTAAAATTATTTATAATTATTAATATTAATAAGAGATGGCGCCTAACGCTTACCTCTAGTACCAAATTGATTACGTAATTTATTTAATAATTAGCATAAAACTAGCCCGATAGATTTTCGGCAGTCTGTTGGTTGTAGTTAAATAAGTGTGTTTAAAAATGCAAATATAACTTAGTAAAATTGTAAAATAAAATTATCACTTAATTAATAATACTGTTTTAATAAATTATTTCTGTTCCTATCAAACATTTTTACTGATTTTTTTATAGTTTCAATGGTTCTCAATCTGCAACAGAATTGACCTAATCCAACACTTTTGAAAAAAATCAGGTTTTTTGAAGGAAAACATTTTCTGTTAAAAATATCATATTATTGGCTACACACTGCTATTGGCTAATTAGATACAAATAAATGTATGTTAATTACTTCTTTTTGATAATTCTATACATTTAAAACAGAAACACTTAATGACGTGTTTTCTTCCTTTTATACTCCTCTTCTGAAGTCTCTCATTGTAGAGTTCAGCAGTAATCTGCTAACCTGTTCTCATTCTACTTTTTCATTTGAGAAAGAGTCCGATGAAACCATTCTCCATGTTTATCAGAAATAGCTACTAGATTGATGGGAAAAAATCCTAAATGGGAATGCAGAAAATTCATCTTGAATATCACAACCCAGTTTGGTAGGACATTACCAACTTTTTCACAATTTCCTCTTAGTTGTTAGATTGTACATTCCCAAAAATTCTTGCTCATGTTTTCAAATATCCTGCACTGTCCTTTCTGCTGTGTTAAGTTTTCCTTGAAACTAGGATCCTTCAAAAGCTGTCTTACTTGGGGACCATCAAAAATTTCCTCCTTTACTTTCACATCACTCAGATGAGAAAACTTCTACTTCAGGTAAGCAAATTCTGTCCATACTTTTCACACAATTTTTCATCAAACTGAAGAAGAGGTAAGGGGTTGTCCATAAATTATGTAAAGTAATTTGGGGTGGGTGGAGGTCAAGGATTTCTTACACTTTCTTACTTAGGGGTACGGGGTAATAGATCTCGTCTTACGTAATATTCTTATTTTTATTTTTTGATCTCGTTGAGTGGTGGCATTTTGAATTTGGCTTCAATTTGGCAGTTTCTATTAAGAACGCTCGTTGTCTTGTGTGATATGATAGAGTAATAACGCTATCAGATTCACGCTATACACATTTTTTGTCATGGGAGAAAAGCTGTGTGGTGGTTTATCTTTCTTGTTTTTTATTAGAATAAGTGCACCACTCCTATGGGTGTATAACACTAAGAATACATAAACCAAAATACATGATACAAAGTAAACATAAAATTAGTATTTGGCTTTTAGTGAAAACTAAAATGTGAAATTAGAAATTATAAATAGTCCTTTCTTTCATATTTTTTGAACATAATTGTAAAAAGCATGAAACAGTGGTTTCTGAACAAGCTTATCAAGTGGGCATGGCCACCTGAAACCAAGCGTAAAAATTTCTAATTTCAGAATAAGTCTATCTTGATTGTAAATTGAACAATGATAGATCATATGGTCGACGGTGTCTAGATTTTCTGTAGAGCAAAAGCAAGAAGCAGCTTCTGCCCAGTTATACATTGCCAGGTAGCTTCTAAAATTACCATGCTCAGTAAGTAGTTAAGCAGTAGCAAATGTTAAATCTCCAAGTAGTGATGAGAACCTACATTCAACACTAAGAAAATAAAGTCTTCTTATTCTACCAGTTTTACTGCTCAATTACTTTTACTGATTCCACTTTTGCATAGTGTTGTCATGAATATAATTTTTAAGGCTGCTACTTGAGAGAGGGATGCAAGTATAGTCCACATCAGTGGCCTTTGCAGCTGACAACCTCAAAGTCAGCTTTTGTTTCCCAATATGCCAGTATAGCCAGGAACAAATATAAAAGTTATCTTATTTACAAGATTTTTAATATAGTGCTGGATGTATGTGATTTTATTGCTATTGCAATTGGGATTTAATAGAGCTTTTAGGACAGACTGAGAATCACTGTAAATGTTGATAGACAGAGTTTTGTTTGGTAGTGAAGTGGCCGACTGAACAGCTTAATAGTCAGCATCTTTAGCTTGATAGATGGAGTTATCTGGGAGGTATCTGTACCTTCTAACGTATTTTTGGCAAAATATGTCAGTTTGGAGGAAGATACAGATACTCGAGCCAACAAGAAGTGCGCTTTTGGACTCATCTGTGTAGATATTAATGTCTGCATGATTATCCATGAAGGAAGCAGATGAGACCAAATAACCTTGTTTACAGGATGATGACCAGAGATAGTAGGGTAATTGCAATGTGATAGCATGTGAACAGCCGTAGACAGGAGTAGAGACCGTTGTTAAGCCTTGACATTTGTAGTTCTGATGTAGTAGTTTAGAACCTTTTAAAAGGAAGGAACTCTGCTAGTATCAGAGAGGCATTAGTAAAAACAGTTCTGCAGCACTTTTAAATTCTGATGGCAAACTGGCTTTGAACAGAGAGTAATTTACTTGCTACTGAATTTATATTTTAGACCTAAGGTTTTTAGGGTTTCATAAAAAAATTTTTTTTGGTTAAAATCTTTCTATAAAATCATGCCAAAATATTATGTAAGATAGGAAAGGGGGGAACAAAGAAAATATTATGGTTTCTTACACAGGGGTGGGTGGGGGTGTAGAATGGTCGAAATCACCCTTACGTAATTTATGGACGGTCCCTAAGTGGATTTTAGTTAACTAGAGCAGAAAAGCAATATTCTTCTGAGTTTGTAGGTTTGCTGCATAATTGGACCACTTTTTTTATTAAGTACTGACTGTTTCTTGCTCAATTGTTCCATTCACATAAAAAAAAAACAGCTGAATTTAGTTTATCCTCCTTGAAGATCTGTTAGCATTACATCTTTGAGGTCAGTATGCATATTCACTTATGCTCATTATATTTTATCCTATCCAGCAAATGTATCTTCAGGTTGCTGTTTCTTTCGTGTGAACAGCATGAGCGACCAGTATGAATAGACGTTATTTGCCATTGTGCAACAGAACTACTTTAAGATTGAACTTTGAATTGATAGTCTTCACTCTGCAGTATCCTGTGGCAGCTGAAGCTCCTTCAACAAATTCAGTATATTGTTGCAAAAAACAAGATTGTCCTCCATTGAAACAATTTCACATTTCTTGATTTTCTTTTTCTGTAACAGGACACCTTAACTTCTTTCTCCAAAAGTTCCACTGTTGGAGATGTGATGCAAGAAGTTGAGCCTTTCTTTTTGAAAGATCAAATCACAAATCAGATCATTTAGCCAAGGCTAATTGATGAGCTGTGGCTCTTCTGTGAGACTCCATAAAAGTTGCTCACCACAGCTTGATTGTCATTTTGGCAAGATGTTTTCAGGATCAGATTCCTCTTCTAAAGCTTTCATGAAATTCAAAGATGGTGCCAGTACTGGCATTGATTCATCATGGGGCACTGGTCGAAGTGCAGATGAACACTTGAGATATTATAGCTTGCTTTTGGTTTTGCTGTAAAGTTTTTGATGTCAGCCATGCAAAAGTAACAATTCTGAACTTCCAGTCAGTGTCTGCATGCTTGAATTACAACATATTTTAGTAGCCCAAGTTTTGTCTTGGTCTCCCAACTTACAGCTGAAATAATGATGGTATGCTTTCTTCACTAGAGGCATCAGTGATTTTTGTTTCACCTTCAAAGTCAGTTTTCCACAAATGTAGCAGAAACAGTCCAACTGGTTTTTGCACATGCATGATGTGAGTTTGAGTGTGTGTGTCTGAGTCCAAGACCAAGTGTCTTGTATTTCTGCTGGATCTTATACGTATAGCTGACAGGCCATGCCATCAATCTGACAGGTTGTGAATGGGGCCATCTGTTATCTTACAGCTGACATCCATAGTTTACTAATATGTACCACCTGTTCCAGGAGGGTCCTTTCAAAATAATTCCTGACATTAAGCAATGTTATTTTTGCTCCAGTTTCATATTTTATCAAACAATAGCAACAGAAATTTTTTCTGCAAAGGTATTTTTCTGCAAAAAGTGGTGTTTACAAAAAAAAACTGTGGGTAATAGATGATTTTGGACTTAAGATTCATATTCAGCATACTAAAGTATTAATACATAAAAAAAATCACATGTTCTTTCATGGGAGGATTTTGATGCAGAACAGGGTAATTGAAGTAATTTTTTTGTCAAATTTTAAATTTGTTGAAATTGATGATAATTAGTGTTTTTAAATAAATACTGTAAATCTGTTATTCATTTCGTCTATCTTAAAATTTTTCTCAGTTTCTTTCACTTCTTATCAGTAAAAAGAATTATATAAGAATTATAACAGTACATTTGAATATTACTAAACATTCTCATTATTGTGTTTAGAAATCATATGTCTTTAGCTAATTTTATATCATCTTATTTTTATGATTTTGCAAGCAAATGTATAAATTTTAAATTTATTAATTTGTTTTTTGACTGATTATTAATATTAATGATGATAATTCTCTATAATAATTTATATTTATTATAACATTCTTGAATAAGTTTCTTTTCAAGAATGTTAATCACCAATGTTACTTCTTGAATGCAGTAACATTGGTGATTAATATAGAGTTCTTGTTTCATACTAATGAAACTATGACAAATATCTAAAGCAATTACTGTCTAACCTTAGAATTTACTTCTGTAATTGTTTTGTTTTGACATTGATCTTCTCAAAAAAATTTATAATTAATTAGTTATTGAAAAGTAAATTCATTATATAATAAATAAACTAACCTGACAGGTATTTCAAATACCAAATGAACAGCCAGATTCTTTATTGGGCTATAATCAGGGTTGGCATGACCTTTTGCAGGGCCAAAATAGATTCAAATCCTACACTTAAATTTTACAATAAGGAATTATTTATTATAAGTACAATGGATGTTACATATATTTTTTGTAAGATGAATATTACATAATTTTTCTTGCTTTTTTCACCACAAAATCTTTGATTACGTCATCAAAATTGATTGAGTTTGCTACTTCACTTTCTATTGAAAGAATAGACAGAGATGTAAATTGGTCTTGGCTTATTGATGATCGAAGATAATTTTTTATTAGTTTCAACCGCGAGAAACTACATTCAGCTGAAGCCTTGTTTAGTTGAGAGATTGAGTAATGCCCAACGTCGAAGACAGTAGCAATGGGATAGTGTGATGCATCTTTGTTTAATTAGCCCATTCACGCCCAAAATAAAACTACATGTGAAAATTATTTTTAAATATTATTTATTACTACATACTAGACTAAATAAAAGGTAAAAATTAAAAAAAAAATTGTTTGCCTTTGGATTTTAGTTTCCAGGATATAAGGACTTTATGGAGTTACACTGAACTTTGATGATTTTTGTCATGCCTTCAAACTGAATCATCGTTACTAAAAAAATGTCTTGCATCTGTTTGATATCATCATTCTGTAAAAAGTTAATCAAAATTGGTGTTTTTTAATTGGGTAATTACCTTAACACCTAATGTCTTCTGCACCAGTGTTGCAGACGTGCCAATGTTTGATGTCAACGTCTGCAACAGGCTGCAACAAAACATTTCAATGCAAAGATGGGGAAGAAAATCTTGCACTCATATCAGTGTGCAGCAAGTTGTCATTGATTAGGGGGATTATGTAGTTGCACACCCAAATATTCAATCTACTATAGAGGAGGTTTTGCAAAATGTCTGATGAGTTTTCATACACTGCAGGGCCTTTCAAAATGCGGGGCCAGCGAATGTGCTGCACCTGCCTCATGCTGGCCCTGGCTATAAGGCTAAATAATTACTAAACAGTTTGCCAGGAGGCAAGCTGCCAGGTCTCCATCTCTATTAAATATTAAATATAATTATTATAAATAAATAAATATTTAATAGAGATGGCAGTCTCTGATGGCTTGCTTCCTGCCAAATTGTTTAATTATTTAGTCTTATAGTCCAATAAAGAATCTGGCTGTTTATTTGGTAAATTCATTATATTTTGAAAAGTATTCAGGCAAATACTTACAAATACATGTAATTTTTATTAAATAAAAATTCTTGTTCTTTTACAAAATAAATTTCATATTTAATTAAAATCATTATTGTATGTTTTCACAGATGGAAATCACAATGGAACACTTCTTATGGGTAGGTATAAGAATATTTATTAATTTCTTTTAGTTTAAGAAAGTTTGTAACATTAAAATGAATAATTAACTATATTTTTAAACATTTTCTTTAGAAAAGTATTTAAAATATTGTGTATACATCATCAAAAATAAATGAGTAAAGTTAAAACTTTCCTCAGTTTTGTTTTCATAAAATAGGCTATCAAGTTAATAATTTTATTAAATTTAAAAGCAATAAGAATAAAGCAATTTATAAAATTACAATTTTCTTAAAATAAACAAATGTATAAACATCTTGTTATTTTCCCAAGGAATAATTATTTTTTTACAAATCTAAAGGAGGCAAATGTTCTTGTTAATGTTTTAAGTTTTTATAAGAATTTAATCATTAGCTATATTAATTTAAATGAAGAATGGAAATGTAATTCAAAATTATTTTGAAAAGATAATGCTAAAGGAATCTAAATTGATTATTTGTTTGTTTAGAATGAAATTACATTTTGAAAACAAAAAAGAATTAATTATTGTAAATGAAAGTTTAATATAAAAATAGTTCTTTTAAAATATGAAACTTATCATCAACTTAAGTTAGCAATATATTTTTCTTTTCAAACTTTCTGTAGAAATAAGTTGAATTGAGAGATTATAACTAAGATTAAAAGTAGATTAATAAAAATATTTTAATTAAAATCTTAAAATCACATATAGGAAAGATCAATATATAACTTTTATGTTTTAAAATGCTATATTACATTTACTTCTGTATAAACTTGCATGGATGTATTGTATTAATTTGAATTTCTTGATCGTGTTTTAAAAAAATTATACTTCAATAATTAATATTGTATTATTAAAGGATAAATTTAAATTGAAACAAACACAGTGGCAGGGGCCCTCAAAGTGGTCTTTAAGTCATTTTTGGGGATAAATTTGAAAACTATTCATTAAAAATTACTACTCCAATAGGTTATGTATATGATACTTCAGGATGTAAATTTTTACACTAATTAGATCTTTTCCATTAAAATGGGATGTGGATTAAAACAAGTGAATTAATAAAAAAAACTGTGTTGGTTTATAGAGAGACCATCTAAATATTAAATCTCAAGAAGTCCCAACAGTTAAGAAAGTTATAGTAAAATAATGTATTTATTTGAATACTTAGATTTTCTTATAACAATATAACAACTTAGCTATTATAATATCAAACTTCTACAACTTGTTGAAATACAGTATAATATTAATTGGCTAATTAATTACATTAGTCCAGGGGCTGATGAGACCATTGGGAAAATTGGGAAATTTCAAGAGGTACCAGGAGGACTGTTCTCTGTATATTCATAGCTCTGGCATAAGTGCTAATCCATATTTCCCATGCTACTTGAACAAGTTCCATTTGCCCATGTACTAGTCTGCAATATATTCTTTGTAACAGAAAAACAAGATAAACATTTTAAAAATAATTGTAGCATACCAAGTCCAAAGTCAATGTCAGAATTTTGTATTATGTACCATTTTTTTCTCTAAATTTATATATATTTACAAATTTTTTTTTCTTTTTGTGTGTAATGCATTCAGAAAGTGCTGCACATGAAAATTATATAATTCAGTCCTCAAAATCAAGATCTCTTTTTTTATTTCAAATACTTGATATGAATCCACCATATATAATCTAGAAATATATTAAAATGGGCTGAATTTTTCATTCTGTTTAATAAAAGGAAGAAATATAGAATGGGCTGCATGACACATGTCATGACATCACTGGTCACATATTTCTTATTCATTGGATGCCACTCTCCATGTTTTATCTGCTTTCCAGAAAATTCTAGAAACATGTAATTTACATATAAATAGGAGCGGATCATTCATGTATAGTGACAGCTCGAGATAAGCTGCTTTTGACTTAAAATCACTTATCATATTGAGATAAAAACAGTTTGGATTGTTGTTATAGTTTCATCTATGGTAAATTTGTTCCAATGAAGCAAAAGTGGAATGTGACAACAGTAATTAAGATAAAATCTGTGTTCCTCTCAGAGCTTGCAGAATATGCATCAAAATTGAGAGAGAAAAGTCAAGGAACATAATCACTGATTTATTGTTGATTACTTAAATGAGAGATTCTACCTGCTTCCTTTTTTCACATAGAAGAAAGGGAGCAAAATAAATTTCACGAAGGAAAAAAATAATTACCTTGATCTTAGCGATCAGAAGATTACATATAAACTGTAATATTTTGTATTAGTATTATGTAGTCTATATTTTAGTTGCTATTGGGTGAAAACACATTTGTGATTAAATGGTTATTTTCATATTATATTTGTAAAACTAGAAATATCAGTATTTCTTGCCATTTCTTCTTAGAAAAAAAACTGACTAACAATAGTTCTTTTTACATTCAGTATGCACAAATTATATAAAATTGATTTAGTTCATGCAATGATGTCAAAATTTAAATTTGCAGACTTGCATTATTAGAATAATTTGGCATCTCATGCAGACATTTTTTTTCACTTCCTGATAACGTTTAATAATAATATAATCCTATTAGTACCCAATTATATTTTGATGAATCATTAAATTTAATATTATTTATTTTTATCTAGAAAAAATGAGATATTTGTAATGACAATAAAGTTATACATATAGCATTGCATACAAGACCCAGAAGTCATATATCCTGATTTCCACTGTGTTAGATGATGATACTACTTGCTCACAGATGTTCTGGTTTTTGGAAGACTTCTTTGATGATTGCATAATCTCCTGTGGAATCTGGTCTTATAGGTCTCCAGACCACACTCCCCCAGATTCTGGGGCCTCTGGGGGATATTTCTAGCATTTGCTGTAGGAGAAACAGCAATAAAATATGTAAAACTTCATTTTTATTAAAACTTTACTTAAACCTTCTCCACTGCACTCCACTTGTTGGATGCCCTGTATAATTCTTATGGAATCTTATCTAAATAGTTCATGTTGATATTTGTTTGAAATTTAATATTCTATGACAGTGGTTCCCAATTAGTGGTACAAGGGTACGCGAAATTGCACGAAGGGGTACGCGCAGCAATCTAAAATCGGTCAATTTAAAATTTAAATGCATGAGATGAAGCAATTAAAAAAATAATGAGGGACCATCAAAAATTCGGCAATTTACAACACGATGTGGAATGCACAAATTCGTTTATTTATAACTAAAAATATTCTCGAAATTTCATCAAAAAAATGCATTTGTGACAATACCTAAATGAAATTCTTACGCAAGAAACAAAAATTGTACAATTAACACAATTTGTGTTAATTGTACAATTATCATTATTATCATGTCAGCGAAGCGGCAATAAAATATTTACTACCATTTTGCACAACATACCTCTGCGAGAGCGGATTTTCGGCCATGACAAACATGAAAACTAAACATCGTCACCGACTTCGACTCGAAGATGACTCGAGACTGAAGCTGACCAAAAAGCAACCAGATTTTACAAAGTTGTGCAAAGAAAATTGTGCACATTTGTCACATTAAAATTAAATAACTTTGTTATTTTCATTATTATTAGAATTGTATTTTAAAGGTAATAAATGTAAAAAAAAAAACTTATTCTATTTATCACTAGCTGTCTACCCACAGTTTCGCCTGCATTATATCGAATTTTCACGTGGGAGTAAGATATTTTCTCATAGTAAAATGTAGCCTATGTCCATCTTCAACGTGTAAGCTATTTCTGTGCCAAATTTTATTAAAACACGTTTGGCGGTTTAGACATGAAAAGGTAACAGACAGACAGCAGACAGAATTATCTTCGAATTTATAATATTAGTATGGATCAATATGAATTTCTGCTATAAGGGGTACGCAAGTTTGAGCTCTTTCGTGAAGTGGTACGCAGGAAAAATTAATTGGGAACCACTGTTCTATGATAATTTAAACTTTTTGATAATTTTTGCTATTTTTAAATCTTATGTACAATTTTATGGCCTATAATTATATTAAGAATTTTATTTCAATAGCACAATTATTAAATTAGTAGAGCTAAAACAATGATATTTGGAATGATTTAATATATAAGAGAATACCTGAGTAAATATTGCTATATTACATGTTTTATGAATATTTCAACAACAGTATTGATCTATAAATAGTAATACATTATCTTCTTCAATTCAGATGACTTTATTTTAAAGAAATAAATTTTTAAATGATTTTAAAATATCCCTAGGAAAGTTATTAAATAAAACTGATGATTTTGAGATTTTCATAAATTTCTTCATTGTGATTATTTATTATAAAGCACTTCTTTATTATTAATGTTGGTGATTATTTGTTAATCACATGATTAACGAATAATATATTTAAAAAATATTTTTTTGATTGATCTAAAATAAATTTCTGCATTTTTGAGTTTTTTTTTTTTTTCTTTGTATAATTGAATAAGCATTGATTCCTTTAATTCTCTATTAGTATAAATTTCAAATATAAAGTTCTGTAATATATTGAATGATCTGACAGTAATACTTGATATTAAATATGGGATCTTCCAAAATGAATGCTACCATTTTAAATTACTGTAATTATATTATTACTTGTGATGTACACCAAATGAGTAACTGTCTGAGCTTCATCTTCTATCTGCATTCAAATCTTATTGTCTACTATCTCTAGGAAGCACTGTAAAAAATTTGGTGACTTTGCAACAGAGAGAGAATTTTGTTTTGCAGTTTTCAAAGTCGAAATCACTCATCATCATGCAACATGAGTAATCTGGAGATATAGAGTTGTGGCTGCTGTGGGAGAAGTGACGTCAGATATGCTGTAGCAAACATGGGAAGAATTTGAGTATCAGTTGGATGTATGTTGTGTGACATGATTATATGCATTGAGAAATTGTAATTGGCAAATATGAAAGTTAGTTTCTAATGTTTCAATGTACAGTACATTATGACATTCTCAGGTAATAATTAAAATAATTATAATAATTTAAAATTGTAGCATTCTTTTTGGAAGGCCTTATATAGAAAAATTAATCAATTTTTAACATTTTTTTATTGGTATTTTATAATCTGTTTAACTACTGTAAATTCTGGATTTAAAAAATTGCCTAATGTCTAAAAGTATAATTGCAATAATGCATATTGCAAAGTATAATTTATATTTTGTAAATATAATTTACTTACATAACTGAAAAGAAATTGATATCTTGATAAAATAATTTTGAATCATATACTGATAAATATTTGTAATTTATAAAATGCAATTTATTTTAAATTAAGCGATTAACTTAATTATAAAAAACTTTTACTTCGTCATTTCATAGATATTATTTAGAAATGTTATTTATAATATACTTAATTTATTTTAGCTACAGATGCAATTGCTACCACCAGTCCTTTTTTCATTGGTGTAGGATGTGCTAGTGCAGTGATGATAATAATCACAATTTTAGCTATTGCAAGTTGCCTCAGAGCTCATAAAACTAGAAGAGATGCTGTAAAGTAAGATATACTTGATATGTTTTTATTTTAAAACAATTATCATCATAATTTTTATAAAATAACAGTTGAATGTTTTTATGAATTAAAATTAATTTTTTAAATGTTCAAATTTTAGCTTTGGGAGAAGTTCTCCAGTTTTATCTACTCAATGTCAGACATTTTTAAGAGTTGACACTCCTAATAATATTAGTAATACAGGCAGTGAGTATTTCTGGATAAATTTTTATTTTCCAAATAAATTATTTGTATTCATTGTATTCAATTCACAAATGTGGAATTTTTTTAATTAACTAGGTTATACTAGTTTTCGACGTCTCTCGCCTGTGTCTGTAGGAATACTTAGCCAGAGCAATGATTTGAAGACAACAGAGCTTTCAGAACAACTTACTGAATTATCTATAGAGAGAAAAAATATTATTTTACAAGATAAAATTACAGAAGGTTTGTTCTTATAAAAAAATGCATTATTTAATCAAAAGAACCTTTATTATTTTTTTGAATTATATTTTAAGATATATGATATTATGTAACAGGAACATTTGGCCAAATATATCATGGAACATTAATTGAAGATGAAGCTGAAACAAAAAATAAGAAGAATATATTTATAAAGACAGTTTCAGGTAATAATATTGTTATTTTAGAGATAAAACTCTTGCAGAATTAAATACAACAATTTCTTAGCTCTTATATACCGGTATAACCACACAAAATTAGAAAATATATCTAAACATCGACGATATGCGTATTGGGCTAGTATTAGGCTAATTACTAAATGAATTACGTAATCAATTTGGCACTAGAGGTAGGCGTTTAGAAAATATAACTTTTTAGAATGTAGATTAAATTTTCTATTATTATAATATTAAAAAATAATATAGTTTTATATTAAATAAAGAAAAACAACTTGACTGCTTTGTTCTGGAAAAAAAGCATTTTTTTGTTGAAGGAAAAAGTTTACTTTTAATATGCAAATAATAACAATAGGAAAATAATAACAGTTGAAAAATGATACCATCAATTTCACTGATATTGGTTTAATCAATTTCTGTATAATTTTATTTTTTTGAGATTCTTCCAATGTATAATTATGAGAAATTAATGTTATTAAGTTTAATATAAATGTGAGGAAAATAAATATAGAAACATCATAAGTAAATTACAAAGATGCAAACTAGTTATGGTATTTTGCTTTTCATTACATAAGGTTTTTGATAGAAAAAAAATGTATAAAATGACTAATATGTATTTTCAATTAGCAAGCAATATATTTATATTGCATTAACTATAATAATACATGAGAAATGATATAAAAACAGTTTTCAAAACAGGTAAGAAACTATTTCATTTTCTATGAAATTTTATCTATAGTCAATTTGTTAAGAATAAATCAATTGTAAATAAACTGAATAACAAGCAGTAGTATTCATCTGCTAATATTGTGAAATAATTGATAGAAAATATTGCATTTAAAGTTCCAGTTTCTGAACATGTATTAAAGACTTTGTTTTATAAATGCAATAATTAAAATAAAAATATGAATATGATGAGGGATCCAGGAAAAGGGGGCTGAGCACGTCTTCCTGTCATTTTACTTTTCTGGCTCTGTTATATATAACAAAGGGAAAGTATGGTGATTGGTTGAAAGATGACCCCAAGATTTTTACATTTTTGGACCCAAGACCTTGAAATATTGAGAAATGCAAAAAACTGGGAGTTTTTTTTCCTGTAAAATAATCAAACACTTTAGTATTTCCAGCAACGAAGTATTTAATAAAAAATAATAACGTTTTCGACTATTTTTAATAGTCTTCTTCAGTTAAGCCACTTTAAAACAAAAACGAACGTAAAATAGAATGCAATAGAATGCAATACCCATTGCTTGCATTCTATTGTTCTATTGTATTGCATTCTATTTGTTTTAAAATTATTTTATTTTGTTTTTTCCTGTATGTATGGATGTTAGTGTTTATGTGGGAACGCATGATTTGTTCACCCTCTTTGAAGTTTAATAACTCCTGTGCTTTTTGTCAAAAATTTCTGAAATTTTGCAGGGAGGTTTGTGTATTAGGGGATTGATGCTATTAAATTTTGGTGGTTAAAGGTCAACAAGGTGGAAAGATTGTGGGGGGTGTCATGTCTCAAGTAGGATCGGACTTAATAGTGACTTTTACTTGTTATTAGCATTTACAGTTTTTATAAAACCCATCTCTACCCTCAAAATTAAGCTTTTTGCCATTTTATAATAATTAAAAATATAAAGTTTTTTAATAAAATATCATAACAGTTGGCACTACACACAGTTTTAAATGTTGCTGGGAAAGTTAAGCAACAACTCATTGCTGGATATTTATTATTATTGCTGTTGTTCCAATTATTTTGAATTACCTTTAGCTACCTAATTTTATTCATCTTTTCTTTATTAATTCTTTAGATTGGTAATTTGTCTGTATAGATATGAAAATTTTTAAATGAGTATAAAGTTGCAATATGATTATTTGTACTATATTTGCCCCCCCATCATAAATCTTGACCCACCACTATATGAATATGTTTTATATTCAATTCTAAAATGATTTTTATATTAATAGTAGTGTGTATGTTTTAATAAGTTATGAAGAAATTATTTGAGTAAATAAATTACTTTTATTTAGTTGTTTTATGTTTCTTTCAAATTAAATAATTACTATATTTAAAAAGATAGCTTTGGATACCAAAGTATCAAAAGTTAAAAAAATTTTAGAAACATATACAATAAATACATTTAAATTATGAAGTTATTCTTTATTGAACATAGAACTTAAATTAAAGAAGGAAAAAAATATAGATTTAGAAACATTTAGTTCTTCTATTCGGCTTAAGTCTTCATCAAAATTTGCAGTTTAAATTCTTGCATATTCTGTTATCTGCCACAATTATAACTCATAAGTTCTGGAATATTGATATAACATGCTGAATGTAAATTTTTCCAGTTTTTCATAGTGACTAACTGAATGGTGTGTTTGCCTGTTTCTCAACATCACAGAATTTAAATGATTTATTGACCCACAAATCTCTTAATCTGACTCTATGCCAATTTAATGGGGTTTAACTGAGTGACATTGAGAAAGTCTTAAAATGCAATGTCCATATTTTGCTGCCAATTCAATATTTATCAACTTCTGACCAATTAATAATAGTAACTTCTTTCAAGATGATGACAGTTTTCTGCTTTAGAGGTATAATAAGTAACATTATTTGTAATGATTTTAAAAAAGGTTAAGTTTGGGAAGTACACTTTTGAATTACTGTGAGGCTCGGGACAGATCCGAACCCTCACTAAAATTCGTGTTAAAATAATTGTTTTAAAGAAAATAATATAGTAGTTAGAAATAGATTTTTATTTTATGAAAATGTGACGCTAACCTTTAAACAATAGAAGAATGTAAGTCTGTCCACCATTTCCGGTTGGAGATCGAATTAAACTTTGATTTTGATTTCTCCTGCGTCCTGAAAGGTTTCGAATTGTCATCAGGTGATGACAAGAGACCAATCGGAAAGGGGAATCTGAGAGAAAACAGGTAAAACCCCGGAAATTCAAGGACGCGACGGCTTCTTCTCCCGAAAGTTCTGAGTGACGGATCTGTTGTTGTGTGTGTGTCTGGCACCCATCTTCGTCTCCATCTCCCGACCTCGGATCAACATCTTTCCATCAACGGAAGTCGACTGCATTGTCTCGGAGTCGTTGAGACATGATGAAATGGAATGGTTCATTCGCGAACAAGGGACACTCCTTCAAAATGGGATTATCTTAGAAAGGAGAGGAAGACCCAGAGGCCGCAGCTGCCACAGAACTTCCAAGATCGCGGAAATCTTGTAAGCTTCTTACGTGTTTAATAAACGTTGCGTTGTTTGTAAACAAAGCATCTATCTCTGACTCAACTGCTTCCACATGTCGTTGATTGTTACTGCTCGGCAATCCAAATGGCAAGGGAGATGATGACGATATATATCACATATTATCGTTCATTGAGTTTCTTTTTATTTCTCCCCCCTTTGGCCCCCACATTACTTTTTGAATGTAACTCCATTCATCTCATGAAAATCTGCAGAATTTTTGCAAGTACAAATTTACTTTTAATATGCAAATAATAACAATAGGAAAATAATAACAGTTGAAAAATGATACCATCAATTTCACTGATATTGGTTTAATCAATTTCTGNAAGGGAGATGATGACGATATATATCACATATTATCGTTCATTGAGTTTCTTTTTATTTCTCCCCTCTTTGGCCCCCACATTACTTTTTGAATGTAACTCCATTCATCTCATGAAAATCTGCAGAATTTTTGCAAGTACAAAAAATCAAAGATGAATTATAAAGAAAGCCATCTTCACTTTCTATATGAACGATGGTGTTGGGTGGCATTCTTTATCTAACAGTATTTTTAAGCCCATAGAACAGACTTTCAAAAATGCTTTAATTGAAATATGATTTTTAAAATAGTGGTTTAAAAAAAAAAAGGAAAAGATTTGACCAATTTAATTTATTACATATTTAAAAATTTTTACAAATTTATGGTTGTAATATAACAACAACCATTCCTGTCACTGTTTTGTAGCATTCAGTATGGTGGTGCTCAGTTTACAAGTCCACTTGGTGTTAAAAGTAGAGGAAAAAAATAATATAGCTTTGCAGATAAATTATTTGTATGTCAGATAATTTGTAGTAAGGTATTTTATAATGAATTAAGTTACTAATTAAATGAAAGTAAGACTTTAGTCATCTCTGATTTGAATTAATGTAAACTGCTAATAGACCAATATCTTAAAATAGAGAGATTTGATTTAATTGATGGTATGAGGCAATGTAATGTGTGGGTGATCTGCCAAGGAAGAGTTTTTCCTGCAGGGACTTTTATGGGAAACTCTTATGGGTTAGATGTTAAACTTGTTAAGAAAACTTGGAAAACTACATGTGGCCAACCTTTTGGCATGAACCATCTATCTATAATCTATGGTTTTATTCACTCAGCCAACCACTGGTGGCCTTAAACTAGAGGATAATATAAGTATAAAGATTATTTACTGTCACACTCAGTTGTATATTTGACTTATTATATTTATCATCCACTCTTTACTGCTGTTTGGAACAGAAAACCATCATGTAAGTGTGGAAGATCAGTGCTGAGTGCTTCAGTCTTATCTTTACTGTTGAGTGGCATGCTGTTCTGGAGTCATGTTGTATAACATTGGTCACCCCCTAGTAGTGGTGCAAGGGACATTGACAGTACAGTACATTCAAGAAATACTGCACCTTGAAGTGTTACCTTTCATGGCAGGACTGCAAACAGCCATTTTCCAGCAAAATATGCATGTCTAGGATTTCCCAGGAATGTCTCCGTCATGCTGCCATACTTTCTTGGCCTACTTAGTCTCCAGATTTGCTCCATGTCAATCATTAGACCAGGTAGGTGGTTAGTTTTGGCCATCTGTGTGAAGGATCTGGAATGATACTTGCATCATAGCATAAAGTGCCCAGCCATATTGCCATCATTTGTATTTAGGCAAAAAGCAGTCCTACAAGGTATTAAAGATTCCTTTAAATTGTACTGTTGTTCCACAGGAAATTGTCCATTTAGTATGATATTGAAAATCACTTACTACCATCATCATTACGTTTGTACAAATAAAATTTCATTTGATTCCAACTCATTGTGTTTTGCTTTCTATTTTTTAATAAGAATTTAAATATACTACTTCATATTTAAAATTGAATTTATGAAGTTATATGTTAGAATTAATAACCTTTAAAAAGTAATTATATTTTTTAAAATTTTAGATCAAGCATCACCAGTACAAATTTCTCTCTTACTGAAAGAAGGAACAATGTTCTATGGAATGAATCATATTAATATATTGTCAGTTGTAGCTGTTTGTTTGGATGATGTGCAACATCCTTTAATAGTTTATCCATTTGTAGATCAAGGTAATTTTAAAAAATTTCTACAGAAATGTAAATCTTCATCTGAAGGGCATTGTCATGTAAGTATTATTTTTAATGAATATAAATGGCACTTTCACTAATCTTAATTAATTTTGTTTGTTTTTCTGCTAAATATTTTAGCCAGAAATGAAAAGTTGTGGATTAATTCTTTAAAATATGCTAACTTTATTTGTAGTCCTTTTTTGATTTTGTTTTTCTTTATATATAATCTCAGTAATCTGAATGATACAAAAATTAATTTAGATTAATGAGAGTGCACTCTATTTAAAATTGAATTTTGTTGGTGACTGAGTTTATTTTTTGGGTATTATAAAATTTTTTAATATAAAACTTAAATAAATTGTATATGTTTTGATTCTGCTTTAATTAAATGATGTATTAAATTTTGATTGATTGAGTTTATGAGAAATTACTAAAAAATAAATTAATGAAGCATGGAAAGCAATTAAAAAGAAACATCCAATTTTTAAATAAATCTTAATGAAATAGCTTTACAAAGAAGAAAATTAAATAAAATCTTATTACTTTTATTAACTTTTGTTTATTTTGTAACTAATGATAATTTAGTACAGGATGTAAGTTTAGAGATTTCACTAAAGTTATTAGATCTTGGAGAGAAATTTGACAATTATTCCAAATAATCAGTGTGATTTATATAGATGCTGATTTTCTCTAAGACAAAATATGCTTTTGTTTTAATTGATATTTTCATGCCATAAGAACATTCAAACAAAATGAAACTATGATAAGATAAAAATCTGATTTGTGGTTTACTAGTGAATTCAAAAAGTAAATATTTTTACATATATATTCATTCTTTTTAACTAATATTCAAGCTATTGCATTTGAAATAATACACTATTTATAAAATATTAACTTTAAGCATCTGAACAATCCCAATGATAAACAAAAAAAAAAATGTTTGTGCCACATACACTTCACACTTTGCTATATTCCTTTAAAAAAATATTAAAAATTAAAATGTGTTACTTTATTTTAATATATGTATTGATATAAAAAAATTTTTTATGTAAGTCTGTAATCGTATCTCCCGAAAGTTCTGAGTGACAGATCTGTTGTTGTGTGTGTGTCTGGCACCCATCTTCGTCTCCATCTCCCGACCTCGGATCAACATCTTTCCATCAACGGAAGTCGACTGCATCGTNTGTTGTATGTATAACAATTCATCAATTATTAGAACATTATTTATTATTATTATTTTTTTTAAATTAAATATTCTTTCATTTTAGTGGGCATTTGGAGTGACGCTCTGGGAATTAATGACTTTGGGTCAACAACCATATATCGAAGTGGATCCTTTTGAAATGGGAGTTTATCTTAGAGACAATTACAGATTGTCACAGCCAATTAATTGTCCTGATGAACTGTAAGTTTAGTTTTATGGTTATTGAAATGGGTTTATGTAAAAATAAATTAATTGTTGTATATTTAATAAAATTGAAATGTTTTTTGAAATATTTCAATTTCTTAGATTCACAGTTATGGCTTGCTGTTGGGCATCATCCCCAGATGAAAGTAAGTCTGTAATCGTATTTGATGACTTTTTCGTATTTTAAATATTTTTATTTGATCAAGAATATTGTTATATTTAAATACACTGTCTCAGATAAATAATCAAATATCTAATGCCATCTATGGCTCATTATTTATTATATACATATGAAACAATGGTTATTTATATATTTATATTGTTCAATAGAGAAATTTTGTGAAATGAGATTGAAGATAACAAGATCATTTCACTCATTTTATAGCTATGTTACGTATAAGTATCATGGGGTGTCACAAACCACCAGACAACTCTTTTAAAATAAAGGGAAGTGAATTTCATCCAAAAATCCCAAAATTGGATACACACTACCAAATTATGATATTTTCACTTTGCTGGAAATGGGTCATCAAGCCCTGAAGCTGAATTTTCTGAATGGAACATAGTATTTTTTTTATTTAGATTTGAATGAAATATAAAAAAATAAGACAATTTCATCTTAAACATTTCTTCTGAAAATGCTTCCAGAGACAGAATTGTTTTATTTTTTGCATTTAACCTTAATCTAAATTAAAAAATACCATTTTCCATTTAGAAAATTCAACTGTGGTCTTTGTTAGATCATACCCAATTTACTTATCACAATTTTTGCGATTTTTAACAAAACTCATTTTCCTTCATTTTAAAAGGGGTGTTCAGATGATCTGTGACATTTATTTTAATTTCAAAATTTTTTTAAAAACCACACATTGTTTTATTATTAAAAATTATTGAATAAAAGATAGATAAAATAAGTTGCTGTTAAGTTTTAGCAAAATTTTTTGAAGTTAATTTGTAATATTTTTTTAAGAAATTAAATATATTATTAATTTACAAGTTAAGTTTTTGAAGTATTACAATTGTTAAATGAGAAGATTTTACAATTAAATAACTAATCATAATTTTAAGCAATTAGGACTTTTGATATGTTTATAATTTAGTTTTATGAATTATTTATTTATTACTAATTTGAAAACTTTAATATTACAGACCTTACTAACTCAAGATTTAGTTGATATTGCAATTCAAATAGTGCAAGGTATGATTTACCTTCACAAAAGGAAGTTAATACATACAGATTTGGCAACTAGAAATTGTGTGTAAGTAACTTTTTCTATGTTAAAATTAAATAAAATTTTCTTGTATTAATAATCAGATAAGTTTCCTTAATTATAATTTTATATTCTAAATAATTCATTAATGCTGTTTAACACAGAGTAATTGAATATCATCATCCAGATATTTAAATATGAATATAACTATTGTGACTTGCAATTGTAAGATTCACAGAAGTAAAATTTATATTCACTTAAAACAATGTTTAAAATTCTTTTATATAAAGTATTAATTTTGTGTAAATAACATATGTATTTTGTATTCAGAAATTCTTCATTTCATAATGAACTCTATTTATTTATTATTAAATTAAAGATTTAATATATATAATAAAAATATAACAGAAAAACATTATAATGTGTTTAAAACATTATTCGACTATTTACAATTAAGTGTATATTCAACCATCTGGGATATTTGAGGTATAACACACATTTATGCAGAATTTCATTTTACACTATTATCTTTAACACAAACACTTATTGTCTTCACAAATTGGCTGTTGGGCATCATCCCTTTTATGAGAGAGAACATAACTTTTTTAATGTAAATGCAAAGTACCTAAAAGACCACCTAGCAATATCATCAAATAAAGCAGTATACTTTAACAAAGGATTAGAAATAAGCCTTTAAGCCTTTTATATAACTAAAAGGCTTAAAGGCTTAAGGCATAAGGTTAGTTTATAAAATTATAATTATGGTCTGATATATACTACTAAGGTAAAACATAATATGAAAAAAGTGAACTATGATTATTTTTTGTTAGTAAATTGTATTATTTGAAAATTCACATACAACTAAAATATTTAATTTTTATTGTATCAATATTAAGAATAATACTGATTAATTTGTTTTTGATTGCAGCATTGACACTTGGTTGAAAGTCAAGATTACAGATAATGCTTTATCTAGGGATCTTTTCCCCAATGATTATCATTGTTTAGGAGATAATGAGAATCGCCCAGTTAAATGGCTCGCTCCCGAAAGTTTATTGCATAAAGAATTTTCACCAAGTAGTGATGTTGTATGTATAACAATTCATCAATTATTAGAACATTATTTATTATTATTATTTTTTTTAAATTAAATATTCTTTCATTTTAGTGGGCATTTGGAGTGACGCTCTGGGAATTAATGACTTTGGGTCAACAACCATATATCGAAGTGGATCCTTTTGAAATGGGAGTTTATCTTAGAGACAATTACAGATTGTCACAGCCAATTAATTGTCCTGATGAACTGTAAGTTTAGTTTTATGGTTATTGAAATGGGTTTATGTAAAAATAAATTAATTGTTGTATATTTAATAAAATTGAAATGTTTTTTGAAATATTTCAATTTCTTAGATTCACAGTTATGGCTTGCTGTTGGGCATCATCCCCAGATGAAAGACCAACTTTCAGTCAGTTATTGAGGTGTTTGAAAGAATTTCATGCTACATTAGTACAGTATATCTAAGAGATAGTGGATCCAATATTTGGCTATCATAGGAAAGTTGTCCATAACTTTATTTATCATCAGTTCCTATGACTTCAAAAAGTAATAGTGTACAGAAGTTTAGGAAGGATGGATGTATTTGTGCCAATTTGTATAAAAAATTATTAATGACGGAAAAATGCTCAAATTTTAAAGAAAAAGTTGATTTAACACTGCCAATAAATTTAAAAATTTTAAATGTAAATCAAATGTTGGCAAAATTGTCAATGTGGAAGTCTTTTAGCACCTGCTTATTGCTCAACATGTACACTAGTTGTCGTGGTTTCCTGTTTGCATTATACATTGTATATTTTCAAAACACAATTTTAACAGTATAAATTAATTATAAGATAAATAATAATGCTTTGGAGAATTAAACATGTACATATTTTTAAAATTATTAAGCAATAAAATGTAATAATGCAGCTAACAATTTTGTCATGCAACACGCAGCAGGCATTTTTAGAAAGTATTCTGCTTTAAGTCAAGTTTTACATTGTAAAAAATAAAATGCTTTTTGTAATATTTTTTTGATTAAATTTTAATACTTTCAAATGTAATTTTGATTCTGAAATCTTTAAGTGAAATTATTATTAAAGAGGAAAAAGTAATTGTTCTAGTTTATTCTTAAATTCCATTTAGTATTAAAAGATAAAGCAAATAATCCATTTTGAATTTTCCCAGATTAAACTGTTTTTTACTTAATAATAGAATGTGCCACGAAGAAGAAGTTTAACTTTAATTAACACCTGCATAAAAAAAAAATTTAAAAAGCCCACCAGTGGCCGAGCGGTCTTCGTACCCTAAACACTGGGAGTTCGGTCGTGTGTTCGCGCCGCGATCGGACAGGCTGGCTGCTTGGAGTTTTCCGGGTTTTCTCCTTGCCAATAACGACTAAATAGGAGGCCAGTTCCCCATAAAAGTCCTCCCGGAAGGCATTAGTTTCCCTCGCGTAACATCGCGTCCCAGAGAAGGCAACGGGAAACCACTCTGGGTTACTAACTTTCCCTAGTATACACCTTGGCGCGTTACTAACTACTTACTAACCTACGCCAGGTGTCGCCGACGTCAGGAATCTGATATGACTTGATTTTATAGACTTAATAAAATCAAGTCTATAAATAAAAACCTCAATTTAACTATTGATGATGATGATAAGGAAAATAAGTTACTTTATTATGAATTGAAAGTTCATAAATTGTCAATTCATAAGAATTACTGATATTTAAATATTTTAATTATTTTGTCTATGAAAATATTTTATTTCTTAATAGCTTTAAAAGTAAATAAAAATCTGTTAATCACAATTTGGAAATTTACATTCTATTGTGAATAAACGAGAATTTGCATATTCTTGGCATAGTTACTAGAGGAACCATTCGATTACAGTTTTGCCAGTCAGAGGGATCAGAATCTGCTGCAGTTGTAAAAACTACAAAACAAACATTGTCATTATTCAATAATAATAAATTTCAAATAAAATAATCTTAGTTTACCTGATATTCTTCATCCCATTTATACTGTTCTTTTGCCAAAATATAATTATCATCAATGGTAATTTTCAAAGGTTTAGTTTTTAAACCCATCAAACGAACATACTGTATATGCAATTCTCTAAAACTAGAACGGAAAGCATTTTTCCCTAATTCTTCTTTAACTGTTAAAGTATTCTGCAAACACAATAATATTTACTAATTATTATTATTATTATTAAACAAATTAAAATAATTAATATACTAACCTGTGATACACTAAATTTGACTTTGATATATTCTCCAGCAGATATAGAATCTGAAACCATAAAATTTTATTATGGAAAATTTTAACTTGAAATAAAAAAAAGGTACCTTTCAATTCTCCATCATCCCAAAAGAGTTCTCCCACAGCTTGATTTGAAGCATTCAGAGCAATAACTAGACCCATAGGATTCTTGCGGCTATAAAATTATACCTTAACTGATACTTGTTAAAGTTATATTTATTATATTTTATTCAAATGAACTACCTAATGGAAGTTGTATTAGCTGCCTGTTGAGTAGGAATAATTTGACCACCTAAAACATGTAAGTTGACAGGGCGGCTAATTCTGTCCAAAGGGGCCTGTAGGGTGATCCATTCTCCAACTGATTCAAAACCCTTTCCCTATAAATAGGGATACTTTGATATATTTGCATAAAACTACAACTATTTATATTAGTTGTACTCACATTATAATAGTCGTACCATAAACTTTTTGGAAAATAAGCATTAACAGTAATAGAACCCTGTAAAAATAAACATCTGATAAACTCAATCTTAAATCTCCTTTTATTGAAAAACATTTTTTACCTTTTCTACAACTGGAGAAATCATGAGAGAGTCTCCCCACAAAAATTGTTGATCAATGTCATAGGTAACGGAATCTTGGGGAAATCTTCGTTGAATAAAAAACTTTTTAAATAAATGAGACATACACATATCAAGATAAATGAACTGGAAATTTTATTTAACGGGAGTTGTCAAGAGTATTCATGATCATTTTGATTATGCAAATATTCACGTTGGATCCCTCCTCTCTTAGCATTCGATTAAAAACAATAGCGTTTGCAATGGTGTCATTGCAGGAAATCGTATTTAGTTGGAAATTCAAGGGATGAAATAATCGCGAGTTCGAATTAGCGAGGATTTTCCTGTATATGCAGTGGCGAATAAAAGGGGAGGGCTACAGGGGTTCAAGCCTTCCCATTGACAAAAAATTAAAATTTATTTGTTCGAACTTCAAAATGTTTTTAAAAACATTTTATGATGGTAAATATCAACATGGTTTATCAGACCATCCATAATACAATTGCTTTGCAAATGCTAATAAAAATTACTTTTATTGAAATATTTTTGAGTTAGTCCCCGCTTTGGGTACTTCTGTATCCATCATTATACATCTATATCCATCATTATATTCAGTATATGGAGGTAGTTCTAATGTCTCTGACATAACAGATGACGAAATATGGTTATACCAGAAACAAAACGATAGAAGTCTCTGAGAAAATGTAACCAAGAGAGTGATGGTAACCTTTTACTGCAGATCCGGACGTTTGTGCATTATACCGTTAGAAATAGTTAATGCATATTGGTAAAAAACGCTCAAGTATCGAATTACAAAGAATGGCATCAGGATAACGCTTGCACGCTCTTAAAACTACTAACATTACCTTAGTCTTAGTGAAAGAATTCAAACCCCGTCTTCCTTACTCTCCCAACTTAGAACTTTGCGATTTTTTTTCCTTCTTCAGACGAAGATTTAACTACTTTTATTGATAGAAATCAGACTGTACCTTATAAATAATGGAGTTTGTGCTTCCAGAAATGGGTTTGGGTGTATAAAAATACGTGGAAACTGGCGGAGAATATTTTGAAATGTTAAGATAAAAATTATGAAACCTTTACTATGAAAACAAAATTAAATATAAATTATACTATTAAACAAATGATACTTTAAATTATATAGTATCATTTGTTTAGAAAAACATTATTTATTTATTTTTTGGCATGGTGTCTGATTCTATTGAATTTTTAATAGGAAGTTTATTATTAATATACAATATGTGAAATAAATTAAGAAATCAGTTATAAAGAGGGAAGGAAAGTTTAAAATGTAACATAAAATATGAGAAACTCACTGATGAAAAAGAGGTCTAGCAACGGTCGAACCATGGACATTAGCTAAATGGAATAACGTATAAAGATAGGGTAAAAGTTCATATCTTCTTCGAAGTGACTGTCTGGTGACGTACTCCATGTCCACTCTTGAACTGCATAACTACATTCAGAAAAAACCAATAGTTTAGAAGTTATAAATGCGATTTGATATTGCATATTCAATTTGAATTTGATTGAATTGCATGTAAAATAGTTTTCAATTTGAATTAGATAAAAATTTCGTAAAATATCTGATTTAATCCAACAATTATTTCTTTTTGAGAACAATAAAAAAAGAAAATTATAGCAACTTTTTAATGCCGAATTAAAATTAACTTTCCATTTGAACTATTACACGGGTTGGATTTTTTCGTGGGAGATCAGTCCCGAAGATGTTGGGCCCCGTCCCTCGCCATCTGGTCGCTCTCGTTGTGGGTCTAGCCGAACCTACGATGATCTTGGAAAAAAGGCCCTTTTAGGATCCACAGGACGGAAAGAATTTAAAAAACAGAAAATAGCAAGGAAAAAATATCAATGATCTTTGTTTTAGAAAGAAATATTCTATTTTCTACAAACTCTACAGAAAAATTCCTTGATATTTAATTCTCGCACTTTCAATGTATTCATTTTTTGGATCTTTTGTCGATTTAAATGAAAAACATCTTTGGATTTTTTTCATTTGTGGACGATTTTTTTAGAATTTTAAAATGATCTTTGAAATTTTAAACAAGGTTTTCATCTCTACCTTCCTTTCTTTGGTCTGTAGGAACTGACTAAGAGGGTTTTTTTCCTATACCTATCGTGGGTTAGGCCAGGCCCACAATGTGATGGCCGATTGTAGGAGAATGGGCGCGATGTAGCCAAGATTTGCCGTCCATGAAATATTTCAGGTTGCCCTCCGGATTCAATCCCCGGTCCTCCAGAGCGGTAGGCGTCTAGGGCGATTAAGGTGTCATCCTATCCCTCTGGGAGATCCGGAATGAAATCCGGGCGAATAGCCCCTGAAATTTTTTTGTGGGCGATAAATCCCGACTTTGTCGGGCCCAACTTTAATGCCCATTATCCAGCCGTATTTGTGAGCCTAGTCAAACTCACAACAAGTAAGAGAAAAAGGTTCTCTTATTGCCCACGGGGCAAATAAAGATAAAAATGAAAAAACCAACAAAAAAATAATAAAATTAGGGGCATCAAACAATACAAATCCCAAATATCTAGCAATAATCTTTTGATATAGCGCAACGCTTGCTTGGGATCTCGAGTGTTCCCAACAGAAATGATTACATATTAAGTTCTCGTACGAGGAGATTGAAATTGTCATTCAGGAACTTCAAATGTGCTTTTTTTTTTAAACTCTTTCCGCCCTGTGGGCACTAAGAGGGCCTCTTTTTGCAAGCCCATTATGGGTTCGGCCAGGCCCACAATGGGGCTGCCGGGTAGTGAGGGACGGGGACCGACATATCCGAACGGACCACCCCCCGAAAAATTCCTGGGGATTTTTCGATCCGTTCGGATTCGAGCCCGTGTCCCCCAGAGCGGTGGGCTGCCGCCTTGACCGCTCGGCCATCTGGCCGCCTTCAAAATTCAAATGTGCTAATTCGCTTCTGGTTACATAATTATGTAGTTAATAAAATGAATTATTTATTGATGTATCAATATACATCAATAAATGTTTTAACAGAATTAAATGATTTTCTTGTTGACTAACAATTAAAAGCAAGTGTGTATATAGGCTATATATTATATAATTGTATTAATTAGTATATTAATTTGCATTTTTAACAGTTTAACCTACAGTACAAAAGAAATTTTAAAAAATACCTATCTATAATATTTTTTAAAATGTTATTTAAATGCCTATCCCATCATGAATATGGAGGCTAGACTAAACCCTAAGCCAAGAGCCAAAAAATGGCCTATTTTACCTAAGGGACTAAAATTTTTAATTACGCCATTGAATATATAAATTTCTATTATAGATAAAAGATCTAAATTAAATAAACTTTATAAATATACTAGCTGTTACCCGCGGCTTTGCCCGTGAGGATTTTGCAAGCAAACCCCATTTATAGTCAGTATTTCAACAACTATAGTAATTGTTATATAACACCTACCGCTGAGAATGATGAGAATTGCCGAGAATCAAACGAACTGTTTTCAATTTGATCAATTTTCTGGAACGTTTACAATCGTTCTATAATCGAACCAATATGCGATAACAAATTCGAATTTAAAACGGTTCGAACATTTTTAAAATCAAATAGATAAAAATACTGTATTTACAACAATGGCTGAAATGTTATCAATTTAATACACCTAAGTACTCAATGAAGACTAAACATAGTTGAAAACAAAAAATCGCATCTAAAATAGTACAGTACGAGTAGAAGCCGTTCTTCCGGTTAAGCCTTAATTCTCTCCCTCTCCTCCCGCGGGAGAATTTCGAAAAATCCCTTCTTAATGTGCATTCCCATGGCATACCCTACTAAAACGCAGATTAAAACAAAATATCGCATCTAAAATAGTACAGTAGAAACCGTTCTTCCGGTTAAGCCTTAATCCTCTCCCTTTCCCCCGCGGGGGAATTTCGAAAAATCCCTTCTGATTTCTGAAAAATTCCTTCGCGTTTTCATGACGTACCCTAACTGTGTACCAAATTTCACCTCTTTAGGTTCAGCGGTTTGCTCTGGGCGATGATTAGGGTTTCTCATTTCCCGGGAAATTTGCCTCCAGCGGGATTACGGGAAAAATAATTTATTTTCCCGGGAAATTCCGGGATGAGATAGTAAAATAGAATTTTATATGAATAATAAAGATCATACAGAAATATCATAAATTTGAATAATTTAATTTATTTTCTAGTAAGTAACTAAAGGTGTAGAGCCAATCTCACCCATACGGACACGTTAGGCTCAATTAATTTATGTTCTCCTACATTATAAGATGAAAGTAAAATAAAGCGTTTCATTCGGAGTTTTAATAATTACGAAAAAAAATACCATTTTATTTCTAAAGATAAAATAAAAAATAAACTAAAGTGCGATGAGTGATTTTTACTTTCAGTGAGTGCTCCGCTGTTCAATGGTGCGCAAACACAATACATAGATATTACATGAACTAACAAGTAGAAACTTGTAAAACATAGGTAATAATATGCAACATAAAACCTCAAAATTTTTCTCTTAGGTGAGTCTTCAAGATGCAACTTTTCGTATAATAAATAATAGAAAGAAAACCTGACATGATAAATTATTATTGAAATGCGAGATTTCCCGGGATTTTTCTCGTAGGGAATAAACGGCGAGAATCCCGGGAAAGAAACCCTAGCGATGATGAATCAGTCATTCAGTCAGTCAGTCAGGACAAGTAATTTTATATATTTAGATTATTTTACAGGTCAACAAGAACATTGACAATTTCATATAGTATAAATTCAACCGAAGTTGATCATTAGAAAATAATCACTTATTAATTAATTAATGATACGTTCGTCAATTTATTTGTGAAATGAGGAAAAGAATTTTGGCTTACAATCCACTATTAAAACGTCTTTAAAAATTATAATATCTTACTAAATATTAATATTTGCAACGGAGAACGTGCACACGAATTTGTGATTTAACTCCCCATTTGAAAGAATTAAAAAATAAAATAAAAATAACGAGCAATTATTTATTGACATCGTCACAATGCCGGGCTGCAATCTTTAATTTATTCAATTTAAAATATGTGTTCTTCATGTAGTCTTTTGCCCTTGTACATCATACTTTTCCCGATAATAACAAAAGAGTCGTGCCGTCATCTATGTAACTCCATTCAGGAAAAAATATTTGAATTGAATTCACGTGACTTTCTGTCGAAACCAGAAGTTTGTACATACCGTAGTTAATCTAAGCCTTCAGCTCCTAAGCTTTCCGTATCCGGTCTTGATTTTTATCTATCTGACACCGTTCTTGAGATTAAGGAAGGGCAGATAGACAAACAGAAAGACGGAAGACAGTGGGCATTTATAGTCTATAATTTTTTCAAATTGCAGCCCAATAATACAGAAAACCTATTATAGAACATGTTTAAAAATTAATAAATTATGTTGTAAAAAATAATGTGTTTTTTTAACTCCGACCTTTTAAAACTCATGCTCACGAACCTACTTTATTTGCAACTACACTATATAAAAATAAATAATTAATTGCAATTTAATTTTCTATTTATCATCACTGTATAATCAGTCTATAGATGTAATCATATATAAAAGTACAACGTTTCTGTGGTGCAATTTATTTACTTAATACAATTTTACTTTAATTTAATTTATGAACACCCTCAAGGGCAGTGAAATAGAAAATAAAGAATATGAAATCGATTACCTGCTCCATTAGAATAAGAACCATCAAGTAATTAATCTAATGGTCTAATTAATCTTAATCTAACTATTAGAGAAACCCGATCAATAACATTGGCCATTGGTTCTGATCTCTAATAATGCCGAGTATTAATTTCGTATGCCATTAATTTTTAATTTAAATTAAGTCATTGTTGCTTGTTCTGGTTAAATCTTGTGAAGAATCTATTTTGATTATTTTTATCAATTATTCATTACAACAGCAATATAATATTTGCTTTAATAAGAATAGTTTTAGTAATTAGGGATATATTGGTGCTATAATTTGTTCGTACGTACGATTAGGCTATGGTCCAACATTCTTTATCGTATTTAGCTTGGTTTTTTTACACAGAAGAATAAATATAATTAATTAATAGAAGAAATCATTTTAATCTTGTAAACCGCATTTAAATTTGGCTATTAGTTTACAGTATATAACAGGGTGGCCAAACTTTGTAACGATAGGAGACTGCGTATCAGAAATACGCGATAGCTGCATCTTCTATTGGAATGGCATTTTATATACTGTATAACCTATATAATGTTCATACAAACATATGTTCGTATAAACTTTAGAATCAGCCCATTTTCGCATATATTTCGAATCACCCTGTATAGCTTCAACAACCTGGCTAAAGTGGCACTACAAATCTCATCAAAAACGATACTAGATAACGTTTCACCTTCTTATAAATGACAAATTCTTCTAGAGAAGCATTTACGATTAAATTATATAAATTTCGTAGCGAGAACCAAATTATTTTGCAACAACACAGAGATTTTGCTCTACTTCCGTAATCAAACCACGAAAATAAAGTTTACTGCCTGCCTTACTTTTTCTAACAAACAGTATATCAATTAATATCATAATAAGTATTTCAGTTTTCTATTATTATATTCCGTTCAAGTACCCTTTAAAGTTTGAGTCACTCGAGGAATTGTTTGTTCAAATAATTAGTTAAAATCGAATAACAATTTCTAATCTCTTTCCTACTAATATTTAATTTGTGTTCCTATGGTAATGTTATAAAAAATGTTATATTTATAAGTATATATATATATATATTTATTTAACCTTTAAGTTTATTGTTTTTTAATGATAACATTTTTAAAGCTGTTCTACATTTACCAGACATTTCATTTTTATAACATCTGTTACACTATTCACTTTCCTCTTAAAATTAAAAAATAAATACAAGTTTGCTTCATAATTTACTACAGTATATAGTAAGTAACTTATACAGTATATATATGCATATATGCCAAGAATAATTTCTAGAAAAACAATAAAATATAATTCTTTATAAATCCAAAATTAGTAACATTATAAATCAATAAATTCTGTTATAAGTAACCTACAGGTCTACTGTATAATTTAAAATAATATTGTGAATGAAATGCATAAAAAATAATAAAATCATTATACAAAACTATTCAGAGAGTGAGTTTATATCATGTTAACACCTGAGAAATTAGAATTTATCATTAATATTTTACAAATTCTTTAGTCTGAGTTTATTATAAGTCAGATTGGAGAATTAGTATTACAATAATCTGGAGTTTAATTATATTATTATTATATATTATAAATAAGTACCTACCCTAACATTAAAATTCAAAGTGATCAATTGAATAACTGATGAAGGCCTAACCAAAACTAATAGAAAGACCAGTTTATAAACCAGAAAATTGTTAAACTGAATACAGTATACAATTAAAATTATGTTTTTATTTAGATATATCTAAAATTAAATAAGAAAAGTGAATCAAGATAAATTAAAAAATGTATTTTATGCACATTTCTTAACCAAAGCATCTTTTTATACAAATTCCTTATTGGTATTTGTATAACAGTAATGATATATTATTTGATAAACTTGACTTTTCTGCAAGATTTGAAATGCTTAATAAATTTGATTTCTCAGGACCTTCATTAGTTTTTTTTCTATTTCTAAAGTTCTAAATTTAGTATATTTATTGAAATTTCAGAAGTCTTAATACTATTTTAAGATATTCAACTTTTGATTTTCTGTTTTCCCCCAGTGTATCAGACAATTTGCATGTTTAATTTCATAACATTAAGCTTTTTCATCACCGAAATGGATTCTCTGCCGACATCAGATATAGATTTTTAGATAATTCAATAAAAAAACATTCATTCATTCACGAATAATGAAATCTATAATTCTCTTCTAACGCTCGCCTTTTATATAGAATGGTTTATTTTAAAAATCAAACACAAAATATTTTAACAAAGTCCTATATTCAACGTTTTAGAATAAACTAAGAAAGAACGCCCACGAATTTAGAATTTTACGATAAAAATGTGGAAAATCGCAAGCATATTTGCTTATCCTTATTCTGTTATTTTCATAATAGCGGAATAAGGATATAATAAATCCAAATTCGTAAATTACGTACTAATGATCTAAATTAATTAAACTTAAAAATTCTGGTAAACTTCAGTTAATTTTTAGAATGATCGATAGCGAAATCTATCAGATAAATCAAATAACCCTGTATTTTTGAATACGAGAATATGTAAAAATAGAAAAAATAAATAAAAACTTTGATACTTTCAGTCAACGAAGTCTGATCGAATAATTCGATTTTCAGTAAAGATCGAGCGAAATGTCGATATTTTCCATCTTAGAAAATGCAATAATTTCCTTATTGATTCGAAAATATCTTGAATAATTAAGAATCGTTCGACATTTTCTCAGTTTAGCTATTATATACAAAAAAAATTGATGCAATTATTAAAATTAATTAATATAAAAACTAATTAACGATATTTGAATACGTTCGTACCACATTTAACTAGATTGTTTAATTTTATTATGTGATAGTAAATAAAAATAATCCCTTGTAATACCATAAAGTCGTCAAATATTGTTCAATACTTAAAAAAATAACGTCTCTCTCTTTTTTCATCGATTTATCCATTATCGTAACATAGTTTTTACCATATTTGTATAAGGCATAACGCAATTCGATCGGAATTCTTGAAGCAGAAGATGGCTCGACGGATATCAAGTCAGACAAACGAGACAGACCAACAGAAATAGACTAGTTTAAGACTGCAGAACGATCTATTTTTTGGTATGTGAATTACTTTATTCGCATATCGAATAAAACAATACAGTCATATAGTTGATAAGCTTTTATTTATCGAGTCAAGCTATAGCCTATTTAAGATAAACTCTTTATATATACATTTAAAATATTGAACTTATAATAATCTGAAATGGTATATGCTTACTTGATCGTCGTCAGAAACATGACTAAATATTAACGGGTAGAAAGCTCCTAGCTGAATGTTCCTAATGCACAACTCTTCTTCGTAATTTCTATCGCAAGAACACAAAGGGAAACCTACCTAAAATTCGATTATTATTTAAATTTTAGTTATAAAATAGCTTTTTATCATCACTAAAAGATACTTTACATAAGGTATTCCGAACAAACTGAATTGTAAAATAAGAGGAATGATGTTCTTCATGTCCTCCCATTGATTAAATGGATGTTTTATCTGATGTCCCGAATATTTTCCGGAACCGGCGAAAGTAGACTGACTGATTATCAGATTCCTCTTGTTTTTAGATAGGGCTTTCAAAGCACTGGAAAATAATTCCGGAGATAAATTTATGTAGCAGTAAGCTCAGAAACGTTTACATGTAATAAAATAACTTGCTTGTAAGTAGAAATTATGCTGAGATGACCATATAAATTATGCATATAATAATGGTAATGCATTGTTTGTTTCCAATGTTGCACAGAATCCATGCATAAGGTACCTTCGTATAGATGTTTTCTGTCGATTTCTACGATCGAAAAGGATTTATTATTGTTTACTTAGAGCTTAGAAAGCTAACTGACACCTCATTAGCTTACTTGGTAAATATGGAGGTTCATTCAGTGAATCTGGATAGCAATGCTCTTCGGAATCATTCGCTAAATTAACTGGAATATTATTTTCCTACAAAAGAAGTTGATCCTTCGATTAGTATTTAATTGATAACATTATATAAAATTATATACTGACCAACCAAATTCCATCAAATGGGATGACGGAAAGCTTACGAATTCTATCTTGCCACCAATATTCTGTGGCTGATTTACCAAAATCTGGAAAGACAACGTTGCCATATCTTCCCTGAAATTATAAACTGATTGACTAAAATCAACAAATTGTTATTAAATGTTTATTAATTGTGATACCTTAGCTATAAATGGATATCCCCAAGTATCGTTAATGAATATTCCTTTTTCTAGTCCATTACGATAAAAATATTTCTGTTGCTGTAGTTCTGTGTATATTTCCGGTGAAACTACTACAAGTAATTTTAAACCAAGCTTCTGAATCTGATCCATAATTAATGATAGATCGTCAATATGGTTCGCTTCCAGATGTAAAACATCCTTCAGAAGAAAGAAAAAAGCAAAAAGTCAAATAAAATTTCAAAAATTCTTTCGAATTATTAGCATTTTAGCATTCAAAACATACGTGCGAAACATCCTTCGACCTCATTCTGTGTAATTTTTTCAATATCTGGCCATTTTGTTGAAATCCTAAGTGGAAGCCAAGTGCCCAATAGGGTGGCATCGTGGGTCTACCTAAAGCCTAAATGAAGCTACGTAAAACTTTATTGAGCTTGTTCTTTAAAACATGTAAATAATCAAAACAAAATTACTTGTGTGTATTGTTGTACGACTTCCTCCGGAGTAGGTCCCAGAAAGAAATAAAAATCTAAAACGCCTCCAATAGCACGAAAGGTCACAGCCGGCGTCGGCAATACTGACACTTCTAAATATTAATTTTGTGACTATTAAATATAATTAATTTAAAAAAAAGTATTTGTGAAGGTCACTCACCTAATGCATTACTGTTAAACAGTAAAACACCGTGCGCTTTTCCGTCCTGTTCTACACACATGTAGCTAGGATTCACGCTCGCCATGTTGTAAATCTAATAATTAATATACGCAGTACTTAAAATGAAATTAAAATATATATCGAAGCTCGAAAAGTTGGCATTACTTGATCCTGATTGTAGCTGGAAAATAGAGTCCAATTTTTCCATTTCATATCGTGTTTATAATGCGAATGGAAGTGCTCTCCTAATCCGTACAGGTTCTCCGAAGGTAGCTTCAATGTGATTTGTAGGAATTGATCCGAGAAGACAAAACCGTGACCAGACATCCGAAAACTAAAAGCAGAAACAAATTTTGATTGTAAATAAAATCGTTTAAAAAATAATAACTAGATATTTACACTTACATGGTGTTATCTGTACCCGCTCTATGTACCTCGAGGGAAAAAGGACCATCAGAAGAATCGTAAGAGATCCCGTATAAAGGATTCTTTTCCTTAATAGGATTAAATGAAGGCTCTACTGGTATTTTAGGTGTTGGAACCTCGTATCTTTCATTTTCCGAGTCAAAAAACTGCAAAAAAATTATTTTTATCTGTAAATTAAATGCGATGTATATAAAAATGAGTTTAAGCATTAATCTGTCTCCAAGTAATCCAAAAATACTTCAAAATTCTGTTCGTTTTATCCGTAATTATCACTTTTTAAAATAAATTTAAAATATTAATAATTGATAAATAAATAACTTATGATCAAAGGTTTTTTGTTTTAATTGACATGGCAATAATTGATTTAAATTAGCGAATCGAATATTTAATATTTCTTACACATGAATTGATATAAACGAGAAAGACAAAGAAAAAAAATCCATTCACTGTTGCTTAGTTGGGCATCAAATCGATTAAAGCAGCGATTCATTAAATTTAACCGGATGTATTAAACTCGATTTCATTTATTTCAAATGCTGTATTTAATAACTATAAGTGTGTGTCAATAAATAACTAGCCGGGGCATAACTAGGTTATTTATTGATCTACCCTTATAATAAGTAGCATAACTTTTTTTTTAACAAAAGAAAACAAAATTAAACTTAACATTTTGAAATTTATTATAAAAATAACATTATAAAACAAGTACCTTAACTCTTAAACGAGTAGAAGTCTGCATTTCCACTCTAACCTTAACGTGATGAATATCTTCTCCATATCTAGAAGGTGAAGGCAAACGCGTCAGAAGGATTTCAATACCCTGCTGAAAGCTCTTCTGCTCGATCATTCTGTATCCATGATTTTTAGAATAAAAACATTTGATGGGTGTTTTTGTCGAATTGTCCCAGCAACATCCTCTAGCCGAGCACATTTCCTCTAGAACCTCTCCGTCTTCCGGATAACAATCGAATCTTTCTCCCTCCGGAAGAGAGCAAATGGGATGCCACGATTGCGGTTGAGAAAAAAGTCCAGCTTCCCGCTCCAGAATGGCACCTTCGTCTCTAAGAATTAAGTAATAGAGGGATAACATAAAAATGCAAACCAGGGAGAACACCACCGACGTCAAAGCCAAACATCTGAGATTGGTGGAAGATATACAGCAACTTTGGGATGTCATTCTCTCACCACTGCATGATTACTTTTTCATTCGGAATTAAACTGAAAATACACATATACAGTTGATCGTTACAAGCTAAATAATGTCTTAATCGGAAAATCATAAATTTAATAACTTATTCTTCGTCATAAATTATAATATTTCTAATCAATCGGAATGATTTTCAAAAATGTTATTTTACAAACTCTCTTGAAAATTTGTCTCACAGATGATACAGGGTATATTTTAGGGGCAGATTCTAGGGTCAAATTAAGCTTAAAATCTTCTATAAACTTTTTTCTTTTAAATCCACTTCGTTTTCCAGATTTGGCTTGCAAAAACTCACATCAATTTTAAAACATTCCGCCAAAAGGATAATGCTGTTTGTTTTCTACTTGTGTGTTATCATTATGTATAAAACGAAGCTTTCTATTTTAAAGATGAAAATTGTCGCTGGTTCGCCGTATGAAATTATGCATCCGCATCCTCAAAAGACATTTGAGAAGTTCTTGTTTCTCTGTTTTAATTTTGGAAAAAAATGGATTATCATCAAAGTAAATTTACATTGAAAAATATTTGCTTTCCAACTTTTACTGTAATGTGGATGAATACTGAAAAATCTTACATTTATTATAGTAAGATCCACTAAAAAAAATTTACTTACTTCAATCCGTTGACAAAAGCATAAAATAAAAAACAAAATTAATTTTAAAAGTTAGAAACTCCAGTGTTAGTACTTTGGAAGAGAATTTAAAAAGTGTTTTTTGCATGCCAAATCACCAAGACGAAGCTGATCTTTGAATAACGTTTACAGAGGAATTTAAGCATATTTTTGACCCCAGACTCTATCCCTAAAAATTGGCACGGAGTTTTCTTACACCCAGTTTATTCATCTGTGAGATATATTTTACTCTTCTACGGGCACTAAGAGTGCCATTTTCCATAGTGGATTCTGCCAGGCCTATAATGGCAGTTGGTAAAATCACGTTTAATATTTTATTTTTTCATATTTTTCTTAGTCTATATCAATTAAACAAATATACCTGTGTGATAACACCGGTATGTTTGTCTAATTGATATAGACTCAAGTATGTTTGTCTAATTGATATAGACTAAGAAAAATAAAAACAGCATTAACGGCTAAAAGCAATAGAATATTAATTCACGTTTAATATATTTTTGAAACCAGATAAATGAACAGAAAAATATAGAAATTAATATAAAATTTTTGCAAGTTTTCTGCAAATTTATAATGATTTAATTTCAATTTTTACTTTCACGGCTCTGTTATACATAACAGAAGGAAAGTATAGCGATTAATCAAAAAATGACCCCAAGATTTTTACATTTTTGGACTCAGGACACCTTGAAACGTCGAGAAATGCAAAAAATTCGGTTATTTTCCTGTATGTATGGATGTTAGTGTGTGGGGGGCACAATTTTGCTCATATATTTTAAAGCTTAATAACCACTCTGTTTTTTTTGTCAAAAATTTCTGAAATTTTGCAGGGAGGTTTGTGTATTAGGGGAATTGATGCTATTTAATTTCGGTAGTTAAAGGTCGACGGGATGATGAGATAGAGGAGGGTCTTGTCACATCTAGAGTAGGGTCGGATTTAATGTTTAATGACGATTTTACTCGTTATTAGCATTTACAATTTTTTTTAAATATATAAAACTCATCTCTACCCTCAAAATTAAGATTTTGTCATTATATAATAATTAATAATAACTTACTAGTACAAAAATTTCAAGAAGTAAATTAAATCGATATTTTGATTTCAAATGAAGATACAATAAAAAAAAATCTTAAATTTTAGTCAAGATTACATTCAATCCATTAAATATTTAGACTTTTTACTTTATTAATACTTTTATAAAGTTACAAGATTGATCGATCTCTTCGGCAATCACATCGGTCAAAAATCAATAACCCGGTGACGAGAAATTTCTATCTTATATAATAAAAATATATTTAAGCTTACAAAAGAGAAACTTTAATCGATAATTATAATATCATTGATCGATATCGATGATTTGATCATCCTCAATTTTAAATTGATCATCATTTAAGACCACGCTGATAATCTCTCAAATTCGATATTAATTTTTTATTAAGGTTTTAAGTTTATTAAAATGTGTTGATCCAAATAAAAATGCTTATTGGCATCGGTCGTAAATCGTCTAATTTTACAAAAAATAAGAATTTTAAATCGGCTTAAATACTCGTTAATACCTGAATGCGTAGAATAACTCGAATGTGGTTAATCAATTAGCAATGTCTTGATCGATAAATCGATTTTTAATCAAAGTATACAGTTTATATATGATGCCATTTTTCGCTAATATCTCAATTTAAATTTAAAAAAAAAAACTAAATTATTAATTAATATCTTGGTTAAAAGAAGGCATTTCTGTGCTTTTTCTTTTAAATTGCTCTGAAGACTTTTTGTGAAAAATTAATTATATCGATTTTTTAAATTCTTGAATTATAGATTATAATTTCTAAATAATAAAACGCTAATTTATTATTGATAAAAATTTAATGCAAGACATTAGTCGATAAAATATTAAATTCCAATCTGTTCTTGTCTTAATGTCTCTAAAACATAATTTAAAACTTGCCAATTCTTATTTTACCATGAAATATTTAATCACTCACTAAAATAATCATTTTATACTATTTTTACATGAAAATAAGATAGTTTATACCTTTTTTTTACTTTATTTTATTCGTTATTTATAACAAAAATCTGATCGTATGAATAAAACATAATTTGCCTTGAATTTTCCGATAGTTTAACTGTTTGTAATGTTGATTCAGTAAATGTCTCTTCAATGTCTCTTATTTACTGAATCAATAATTTGCCTTGTTTGCAAGGTGTTTACGCAATAAAACAAGTAAGGTAAGGGGGCCCATTGTGAACCACCAGTACCGAATTTCTTGGGGTTTTCCCTCAAGAATTGATCAAAATAACTGTCCAAATTTGGTGGACCGTAATGGACTCCTCTACTTTACATTTTGGTTTTTAATTACGCGAAATTTACGTAAAATCCAAACAGCGATTGGTTAAAAAAATCACGTTTAACGTATTTCTTAAATCAGAAACACGAATAGAAAGCGTAAAAAATAATGCGCTATTAATTAATTAACGAATAACTAAAGACGTTTAAATTAAAGGATAGAAAATGGTTAATAGCGGCGAATGATTACATTCATTGGAAGATTCATTGGAGAAGAAGAGGAGAGTGTGTCATTGCATCTTTAGTGTCAACAGGTAGTGACAACGTCACGACGCTTCGCGGATGAATCGATTGCAAACGCCTATTGCGACGATGGAAAACGACTAGAGAGGTCGGACCCTTCACTCCTGATATTAACATGTGGGTAAGTATCTGCTTTTATTTACTCTATATTCATCTCATAAATGCTATCCTCTCGTCATCAATTCCGTTATATAACATGCCATTTTATGTTGCAGCAGTAAATTTTCATACGGTATTTTATTTATTATCCCACGATCTTAATATTTTCTTTTGATTACTTAAGATTTTTATACCACGTTAGGAACTAGAGATGATTGTTTCTATATATTTTTATACGTTAAATATGGAGATTTTTACATGCAATTTGCTATTCTATTCAGCAGTATATTATAGAGTAGAACGTCTCGTTAGGACGAGGAGAGTTTTTAATCTTGATTGATTGCTCTTTACGGTGATTGATAGTTATCTTGTATGACGATGATCGATTTTAAATCTTCCTTTAGAGAATATACGTTGAGATTTAGTAATTTGGTTATTCTGCTGAATCGTGAAATTTGCTTCTGTTATAATATTTCCTATTAAATTTCGACATTCAGCAATCCATAAAGCATATTGCTGAATCGTGAAATATGATAGGAAAAATTAATAATATATATATATATATATTATTATTATTATTATTATTAATTTATATAATAAGAAAATTAATTAACAATGGAAAATTTGAGCTATAAAAGAACTTTCACGTTAATCAGAATAGAAAAAATAATTATACAACTTAAAATTTCATTCAATTTTATAAATCTATATACAATTGTTAGAAAATATGCGGAATTTCGATGCGTCATGCTGATTTTAAAACAAATATTTTAAAAGTAAGCACATTTGATACTTGTTTGGAATTTTTAAACAAATATAAACACAATAACGGAATTTTTCTTTGACGAATTAATCGATTAATATTTGTAAACGTTACATTAACCTCTGGAATCTGACTGTAAGGTATTTTGTATAAGGTACTGAATTAAATTTTAATCGTTTAGTAGTAGTTTAAATCAAAAGGTAATGATATTAAATTGGCTATTATTAAAATTGATCTATTTCTACTAATTGTATAAATATAAAATATAGAAGACAAATGTAATTAGATTCATTAGATTATATTCATTTCTTTTATAAATATATAATGTTTACTTTTTACGAAGGCGAAGTTTTCCTTTATCAAATAAATAATTTGATAAAGGAAAACTTTGCCTTTATATATGATTAAATGCGACGTTTCCTTTATAAAAACGTTTAAGGCTTCTAATATATTTCTCGATAATTATAATTCGACTCGACTCAATATTGTTATTCTTAAACAACATCTAGCCCACTTATTGTTGCATTATTTAACTGTTTACTATTTCTCAGTATTTATTTAAGGGCTTATCACAAATTGTGACTCATTTCTATCTCCTTTATTATTCTACTAATTATACATTACTACAAACATCTACATTTTTGGCCATTCTTAAATGCATTTCGGCTGATTCATTACAGTCTCTTCGGTCAGATAATATTGGCCAAATAAAACAACGTTAATTTGCACGACTCACACTGAAACTAACGACAAACACTAATAAATAACGCATTTAATTACCCGACAGAATACCTACAAATATTTAATTTTATACCTATTTTTACAAATACTTCCACTGCATATTATTTTACCGATTTACTCGCGTAAACATAATTACAATACTTCCGCGCTAAGTTGTACCGTTACACTAATATTTAATTACTTTAATTTTTCATATATAGTCTTAAAGTCAATAAAAGTAATTGCTTTATTGGATAGTATAGAATCATAAATACCATGATGACATTTTAAATTATCTATCGAATGACTGAGCGATAAAAGGAGGTGTCATCGTGAAGAATTCTTTGTCGTATTTGATGAAGACCGTTTTTATCTTCCGTCCATTAGGACTGCTTTCACTGCAAAATCAGGCATCGAATTGAAACGTAAACCGAAATTCGGTGTTAATAATCTATTTTTAAATTTCCCTTCTAACCGAAATTAAAGTAAATAAAAATGATCATCGTCGCTACGTTTCGATATCAAAACGTACGTTGGTGATTTCTCTGTCATTTTTTTTTAATATTTTAAACCAGTAAAAAATTATCGTATTAAAAGTATAAATGAATAGTTACTTTCAGAATAATACTGAAAAGAAAGCAATCTGATTTACAATTTCGTACATTTTAATTAAAATAAAGAATTTAGTTTTTATCTTTATCTCGTATTTTAAAACTAGCGTGTTCCAATTAAAATCGGCCCGACTCAGATGATAAAACATTAATGGTGTAAATTTTGTAGCGGATTTTTTACGTACAGTTATAGGATGGTCTCATACACTTTCCCTTTTATTTAAAAGGGAAAGTGTATGAGACCATCCCATAACTGTACGTAAATTGAAGGATTCGTAAAGCATTGAAGCTATCGATATCAATATTTTCCATAAGTTTCAGTTTGGATGTGATCAGTGGCGTGCCATCATTGGAAGCGATGGATGCGCCGCTTCCCTTGTATTTTCTAAAAAATAAATACATATTAATTTTAATTATATGAAAATAATCGCACAATATTTTATTATAACCGCATTATGTATTTTATTACAAATTTCTATACTACACGTGAAAAAAAAAGATAAGATTGCTATTGTATATTCGAATATTAGTGGCGGAGTGGAAGTGCTGTATCGTCAGCATCCCAAAAAGCCAGATTCGCGCATGCGCTTTACAGAGCACCAACCTCACCCGGTTTACCGGTGGAAGCCTAAGACCTTGGGTGGATGCTACACGTATACCGCATCCAATTCTATCCAGGACCGGTTCTGGGCTGTTAGCCGCCTGCCCGCTAGATATTTGCCGCCCTCGCCCGATTATGTGAATCACGAGTACAGTAATACCCCGACTTACGCTACCCCGACTTATGCGAACCCGGAGTTACGCGAGTTTCAAATCTCGTCGATTCGTCTTTTGTTTGAGTGTCACGCAACTCTTGATTACTCACTCCCTCCCACACTATTGTTCAGCTTACATGTTCGGATGTGTCACGCGGAATCCACACATAGCTACAATTTATTTTGTGTTATTTATTTCTGTGTTTGTTATATCTACGGAGCATTGAGAGACTACTATGTCATCCAAACGAAGTAGAACTAATTCTTCTGCATCAAACAAGAAAAGGAAAACTTTATCTTTGGAATGTAAAGTTAACATTGGGTATGTTCATAAAGTCGAACGAGTTAAACGAGAATTACGTCATCGTTATTCCTATTTCGTTAGACTTTTCGAACGATTCGTTACTAACGCGTTTAACTCCTTTGACTTTACGAACGTACCCATTATTAAAGACTTCGATACAGAAATGAAAATTTGTGAATTGGCAAAGAAGTTTGATCTACCGGAATCGACGGTCAGAACAACTATAAAAGGCAAAAAAAAAAAAAAAATTTTCGAAGCTGTGAAAAATGCTCAATCTTTAAATTCAAGCATCATTCGTAAACGTCACAGTATTATCGCTGAGATGGAAACAATGTTAAAATTATGGCATAATAATCAAGTAAATGTGAAAAATTGTAAAATAATATAGGCCTAATTTGTTATACATATGTATTATCTAAGATTTTATTAAACATTTTTTTCTAAATTATTGTTTTCTTTAGTCTCCGGCCCCAATTAAAAATTATTTGTATGTATTTATATGAGAAATTATACCCCGACTTACGCGGTTACCGCTCGGTCCCACCTATCGCGTAAGTTCGGGGTATTACTGTACATTTATTACTTAACTCAACCGATAAGAATTTACTGGTATGTTTTTATGATAGTTAAAAAAATCCATTAAAATATTTGATATTTTTATTCCGCTCTCCGATTTTATATTACTCACGGATTTCAATGTTAAACCGGTGATATTACGATTTCGTATATCCCATCTTTAAGGGGATGTAGAAAAAACGTATACAATTCTTGTACAATGTTAAAAAATTAACTGTTACTTTGATAGCATAATTTACAGCTAAATTCAATGAATGAGAGAGATGCATGAGGTACAGAAAAAGCTCTAGAATTTATTTTCCTTAAATTTACGATTTATGTATCCGTTTGTCATAAAAATTTGTCTTTCCTCTTTTTTCCCAAGACTACAAATATTCGAGTACAAAGTAACCGGTTTCGACTTATTTCTACTTAAGAAGTAGTTAAATAATTAAGCGATTAGGGAATTGGGGACAAACAAAACCTTGATGAAAGAGCCGAAATTTTACTTAAACGAAAGCTTAACCGAACCATCTCTAGCCGAGTACAGTGGAGACTGATTTCTTCGTATTATTAATATAATAAAGTCACATTTTTCCAGAGAGTGACCGAAAAGTTGTGAATTTTGGAAATTTCTGAGGACACTTGGTCCTAAAAAGAATTAATTAGAAAACAAATGACTATTAAGTTTAACATATTTAGATTTTTACAGCTTTGGTGAGAAACGTTTAAAATCTACAACAGCCCTATCGCGTCCTTTGAGATATACTAGTGATGCGACAAAAGAGGTATTTGACATTGACCGGTATCGGCACCCTGGGGATTTGGCAGTCCGCGTGTATGCACGCTCTGCAACCGTCTTCGATTCCATCCATTAGCCACTCGTAGGGAGCTATTTGACTAAGTGCATTGTTTTAAGATTTAAAAAGTAAAGAATATTTTATATTTTTATGTACGTTTCTTTACAAAGCTATATTTAATTATAATTTTCTTTAAAAGTATATTCATACAATTGAAGAATATTTTGTACCAGGTATGTACCGGTACATCCACCACACATTTTATTTCACCAAGTAAGTTTTTATTATTTTATTTTTAATTGTAGCCCTTATATCGTGGCTAGCGATTCGGAATGTAATTGTGATATTAAAAATGCATTTAGAGAAGTCTACGGTTTTTACTGGCTTATTGAATAAACGATACGAATGGACCCTAGACCATCACTGAGGCGCAATTGACTGATTGCCCCTGGATGTCGGCTTTTTACAAAAACACAACTTCCCTATCGTCAAATGTCACGGCACGCCACTGCACTGATGTGATCACAAACGGCTGGACACTGTCAAAAAGAGTGGGGAGAAGCTGCGTTGGGCTTCTCTGTATGGCATCGCGCACTCAAGACAGCTAACTGCAAACAGTGTATTCTTCTGAAGGGTTACATAGCATTTTTAATGGGAAACACTTCTCTTTAAACAAACTAAATCATGCCCTCAGACTCTGCTTCCTTTACACAGTTGGTTGGTTTAATGAGATAGGGCAACACAACACATGGACGATCTATCAAGGGGATGCCTTCCGGAAGGATTTTTTTTACGGAAAACTGGCCCTATTTAGGTGTTAGAGACGTAAAAAATTCCAGAAAACTCCATGTGGTCAATACGTTGGTCGGCACGAAACACGACCAACTACTACTAATGATCAGTGGTTTTATCCACTCGGCTACTGTTAGACCCATGCAGAGAAGCCTCAAGCCTCAAGTCTCCACAGTGTTTCCCACCACTTTTGACCGTATTCTAGCTGTTTTCCCTTTGAGTATTTTAACCGGACACAAAATGTTTTGTGCTAATTTTGAGAAGCCCTTAAACTTGGTAATTTAAAATCGAGATAGGATTTAGCCCTACGAAAAGTGAAATAGGGGTGCATAGTGATTATGCTATCGAATAACCCACTAGGCTATATATTGCTTCTGTTACATATACCCTATACGTAGCGAAAGCAATATATGAAATGTTTTTGTCTACACCTGTATAATATGTCCTGAACTGTACATTCAAAACTATATTTTTTATGACATATAAATTGAATTAAATCAAGAGCAATATCTCAAGAGTAAATGCAGTAGATTTAGATTTACTGTCCCTTTTTTGTTACATATACCCTATACGTAGCGAAAGCAATATATGAAATGTTTTTGTCTACACCTGTATAATATGTCCTGAACTGTACCTTCAAAACTATATTTTTTATTACAGTCTCATTGCCATTTACTGAAAGCAATATCTCAAGAGTAAATGCAGTAGATTTAGATTTACTGTCCCTTTTTTTTTAGATTTGCATTCCATTTAATTTTTATTTTAATGAAAAAATTTCCCATAGTTTTTCCTTTGTAAAACAACTTTAATAGTAAATAAATGTTAAAAATCACATTAATAACAATTCATAAATTTGTGTAACAAGTCTGCGAGCAAACAATTATTTATTATTCTATCGGTGACAGCTATGATATTAGCCTTATATGACGGCAATACAAGTGAGTAGTTCGCTTTTAATGACTCGAATACTAATAACGAACAAATGTAAAATTGGAATCAGTCTCGCAATCCATTGTATTGATGTATCGTCACAAATCTCAATTCAAATATTTGCGACAAAGTGAAAATGAAATTGATTTATCTTCGAATATTATAGTGTAGTCTAACCGTAGTGTATTATATTATAGTTATCGAATTACAGATTTATTCGTGACGCTTTATTGCTTTTTATCTGAGCTTTTTATATTAAACCAGTCGAATTTAGTATGCCTCGATGCCTGCATCGAGGCATACTAAATTACAAATAAAAATAATAATATACTGAATATTGTAAGATGGCCGATCCGGGGGAGATAAGGTGCTTGAAACCCACTTCACGGCACCTGTGTAAGGATGCCGTCTCTTAGGTGGGATCTATTAATCCCGCGTCAGGATGGACCTAAGGGAAGGTTGTATGTGGGCGGTGACGGAGGAGGCAAATGACGACAAGTGTTTTACACAAGAAAGCCGTTTATTTGTTAACATATATGCTTACATCGGCAATCGACAGTCCTTCACTAGATTCTTCCCTCGAAGATGCGGAGTGTGAGAACTTCGGCGTCGGTCGTAGCCCCGGGGCGGACGAGATGCTGTTGCTGATCACGGCGGACGATCGGAAGATATAAGCGGCGGAGTCCACAGTTCCTTTGCGACGACACACCACAATAGAAGTCACTACCTTTCGTGGAGTCGGAGGAGAGCCCCCCTGACCTCGGATTTCGGATTTTTATAGTTTTTCTCTTCCACTATTCGGACTTCCGATTGGCCCTTCATCCCCTTTCTCGCTTCCCGATTGGTCTCTCTTTTGTTTTGGGATAAACTGAGACCGCCTCAGGTCACGAGAAAGGTCCGATTCCAGGTGTCTGCTCGACGCCGTTCTGTCGATTGTTGACAATATTGCAAGACTCGCGCTCATAATTTAGCTCCGTTACTCGCGATTTCTGTCATCTGGGTACTCGAACGATCATATGCAATGATTTATCTCTCTTAAATCTTTCCGTCTTTTCAGAAATTGTTTCCCTAGATTGACTGTTTATGAGCGCGGGGGTCAAAGTTCTACCTGCACATGCCACTTGTCTCTGACTTATAACTTTTCATTCTGACATTGACAGTTAGTTTAACACGTGTTCGAGTAATCCGAGACTCGTTGTCTACATTTTGTGCCGCGTTGTTTAAATTATGGGATTTTCCTCTCCCTCTCATAATTAATCTATCGTTATTATTTAATCATAGGAATATCGCGATTTACATGATTCGGACCTCGGTTGGGTCTTCACAATATTAAACTGTAAAAATATAAAATAAATATAAAATAATTTAAATTAATTTAAATAATTGCTAGGGGCGCCTAGTGGCTATTTTTTGCATACAGTGACAGAAAGAAAGAAAGAAAGAATCCAGTTTTTCAGTTTTATATAGTGTGATTGTTATAGTAATTCATTAGTTTTAAGTGTTAAAAATGTGTAATAAAAATGGAAAAATTAATTATATAACTTATTATATTATAATATATATTTTGGATTGACGGGATAAACAACACGTGGGCGATCTACCAAGGGGATGGGTGCATCGGGAGGACTTTTAACGGGAAAATGGTCCCTATTTAGATGTTAGACACGAAGGAAACCCAGAAAACTCCACGCAGACAGCCTGATATCCAGGACAAATCTGCGACCTTAACACTGGTGGATAATACCATTGATTACCACTATTCAGTGGCATTATTCACTCAGCAACTGCTTGGCACTTTTCATTGTTGAAAATTAAGTCTTAAGATATAGAAGAAAATTATAAATTTTGATATTTTCATAAATCAAGAATGAAATAGTCAAAGCTATACAACATTTCCAATAAATATAAATATTTTCTTTTGTCTTCATTACTTGAAAGAATAAATTGTTTAAAAAAATGAATTATCTCCATGTAGATTCGACGTTTTGTTTTGAATAAAATATGAAATATTAATTTATATAAAAAATATTTTAATAATCAATATTTTAGTATAGCTGAAAAGAAATTTGACATATTAAAATTCTAAATTTAGGCGATATAATTATATTTTGTTAAGGAAAAAAATTTCATTTCGAGATCCAATTATTCTTAAAATATAACATATATATTATTTCTTTACTGATTTAATTAAATTTAATTTTAAAAATACAAAAGTCTAACCTTTTTAAATATAAAAATGAGTTACGCCTAAGGAAAGATCGACATCGCCCATTTCTGAAGTTTTTTCCCCCTTTCTTTCTTTATGAAAAGAGAAAGAAAATATCTGTATGCTTTGTCATCATTAAGTATACATTTTCATTTTTTAATATATAAAATTTTGCGTTTTTTCCCTCTCTATAGCATTTTGATCAATCTACTTTACATAATGCAATTAAGTTAGGGTAAATGGTACAGTTATTGACCATTTAAGGAAATTTTTAAAATAATTCTATGACATAACGAGAAATATTAGATCGGGATATATTATACTACTGATGAATTCGATTTTTTATAGCTTTTCTACTGCCAATATATAGAATGTCTAATCCAAAATGCGGTCCACCAGAGACCGAGTGGATAAAACCGCTGAAAACTAGTACAGTAGTTGGTCGTGGGTTCGCGCCTGGCCAACGGGCTGGCCACGAGGAGTTTTTCGGGTTTCTTCACGTTTATAACACCTAAGTAGGATCCAGTTACCCATAGAAAACCTCCCTGGAGGCATTTCTCTTCGGCAGATCGCCCACCCCACATATACAAAAATTATAATGCAATCTAAAATGCGCCTTGTTTTTTTTTTTTTTTTTACAAAAATGCAAATTGTTTAATTATTCGCCATACGCAACGGCATAAAAATATGTTGAATTTTTTATTACCTGTTAACAGCAGAAACTTGTATTAATACTGCCACGCAATATTTCAAAAACACCTTTTGTAAAACTCTTTTGAAAGAAGTTTAAATTCGAAATGGCCAATAACTGTACCGTTTACTCTAGTTTGAACTGATTACCGTATTAAAGAATGGTGATCTGTCTCAGTAGCGATGAATTTGATTGCCGGATGGACGAGACGGTTAAGGAGGCAGATTATAGCCCTGGAAATCCAGAATCGAATCCGGGCAAACAACTCCACGGGAAATTTTCATGGACTGTCAGGGCTTTGTTTTCAATGAGAGACTGGTCGAACCCACGATAGATATGGAAAAAGTTCTCCTGGTGCTCACAAGACAAAAAATTTTTAAAAAATGTAGCCACGAATCAAATACAATTTTCTTCGATTTAATAATGTTTTTTTGCTGATTGCATTTGGAAAAATATCTCTGATATCGAATTACACGATGAAATAAAACATTTTCAAAGTGATTTTTTAAAGTTTTTCAATAAAAAGATTGGAATTTTCTATATTCAAATAATATAACTGTGTCGTGTGCCAAATCTTTTTTAAAAATGAAAATTTTGTAACATTGCCAATATCGATGATCAACGAAAGGTGGAACGTTCAAAAGAAAAAGAAAGAAAAAAATCAATGAAGCAAGATAGATTAAATGGATCGGTAACATTATCAATAAAGTATGCCATCGCCACAGATTTATATCTCGAAGAAGATTCAATCGCTTGCAGCTACGAAGCTACAAAGAATCCATTTACAAAGTTTATTTTTTATATCGTAAAATGAAATTAAATATATGTATTAACTTTAATTATAATTTTAAAATAATTTTATACTTAATAAAAACATTCAATAAGCAGTTTTGGACTAAACTTTATAAAATTTTGAAGACAAATCGCTATAATGTAAAATCTCCTTTATTCAATTTTATATCTTACTGAGGATCGATCTGACCTTCCGTTAAAATGAATAAAGATTTTAATTCTTTTTATTATTTTTTCAAATTTTGCAATAATTCAATAATTACATTATATATATATATATAGCCTATATATTGAATTTAATTGATTGGCGGAATAAGGCAACGCAATACATGGGAAACTGCCACCTATTTAGGTATTAGATACGTGAAGAAAACCCGGGAAAATTTTAGGAAATAATTTCGTCAGGTAATATTATAATAGACATTGTTGAACTTGTAAAACGTCTCTAAGACGACGTGCGATTTAATGACACGATAATCTAAGAATTATGATAATGCCTGTAATAAACCACATTATAAACCACATTAATGTCGAATCATGTAGAGAAATATGTAAACATTTTAAAATTAAAATTTGGATTTAAGCATTGTTATGGTTCCTGATAAACTACTTTCGAACAATCGAGATTCGACCACGTCACTAAAATTAATGTCACGGTGAAAAATTTCTCTTGTTGTTCAATTAATTTTTCACATTTCAGTCCTATTTTGGTAACAATTTCAGAATATTTTTTTGCTTCTTGCTTTCTGAAAACGTAAAAATATTCTGTTCAAATTTATATGTAATAATTCTGTATTTTACGCGTGCCTTCCTGGCCTTAGGCACTCAAGTAATGCTTTTTCTAAAGAAAATTGTTTCCAATAATATTTGAAAAAATTAATTCCATTTTCATTTCTTATGTAAATTTTTGGCCCGTTCATCTTACGACCGATTACAATCTGACGTAATTTATTGTTAATTTAAATTAAATTTTGAATATAAATATAATATAAAAAGCTGACAAAGGCTCTTGTTCGACTTTTTCGGCACACGAACAGGAGGTTTAGGAAGCCCTATAATTTTCAATTATAATACGATATAAAATTTCTTTATTAATAAAGAAGCATTCTACATATTTCATTTGTTAAAAGAAAGCAAACGAGGTCTGATCTACTCCTAGGTCCTGTGCAAGATTTCTACGGTCCTATGTAAGGTCTTTAATAAAAAATACCTCGTAGTATTTCGGCACTTATATACAAAGTGAATACAGTACTCTTTTGTAGGCTTTCATCCCAAATTTAAACTTATTTTTCCAATTCGTTTTCGAACTCAAAACATTATTCAGTTTTAATAGTTAAAAATATTAGGCCTACATTTTATACACTTTACTTCCGGCTTGAGTCAGCAGCCATCTTAGCTATTGCAGATGAACAAGATGATCGAGGCTCTAGGGAACCCGAGATCAAATCTGGAGAACTCCAGAATTTTCCGCAGATGGTCTATTCCGATTTCGTCCAGCTCCAATCCATCACCACCCTATTAGTGACCACGTGGCGGAGGAAGCAATGAAATTTGAATTCGAAAATAAGCGAGTCCTTCTTCAATTATTTATTTTCTTGTTCTTTTTGTATTGTATTTGTAATTTCTTTTTTCATGGTATATTGTTACTCTCGAATTTTTCTAATTCTAATATACTGAGTTGGTTTTAAAAAATAGATTACTGTGAGCCACAATGTATTAATCATTATATTAATGAGTCACGTTTTCTAGAGTCTAATGATTTTCATTACGTTTACGATTTTTTTCTAGCAATTTTTCCATGTTAGAAGTTGTGACAATGATAAAAAAAAAGAGTATAAAATTAAAGCAAAAATAAAACATAAGCAGCAAAATCCAATTTATAATTTTCAACAGTTAAATTACAAATTAGTAGCCACACTTATCACAAAAAATATAGGGACACCCGAGTTGAAACAATTTACATTATCGATCATAATTTCATTAAATAAATCGTTAACAATTACAATTTTTTTTCTATAGAAATCTTACTCCTTTGTTTACTTACTGTTAAATATAAAATAGTTAAACACAACAAGTAATCCATGAAATATTCATTTTAAAAGGATTGCAACTGTTTCAACCTCCTAACATCGAGATAAGTTGAAACATAGTTATTTATGTTTAGGACGATGCTTTTAAAGACACGGTTGAGTATGAGCATTAATTAATATTTATTTAATCAAATATTGGCAAAAATATTTAAGGTACTTTTGTGGTATATCAAATTAAATTAAATTATGAAATTAAATAATTATAGAACAGTTAAGACACTAAAAATTAAATCCAATTAGTAAACTTATTCTGACAAACAGTTGTGACTCTTTACAATCTTCATGAGACTAACATTTGCGCTCAATGCACCGTTAGATCTGATGTTTGGAAATGGTTCTAAACAGCACAGACAGAAGCAGTCCTCATCATCATCACTTTCATATTCCTTTCTTTGAATAGATTTCAATGGTCTCTTTTTTGCCTTTTTATCCTGTACTCGCCTCTTTGCTTTTTAAATGTTTCTTTTAGCTTCTATGTTGGCTAATTTTTGTATGACGGGAGAATCTGTTAGAACAGATGGTTTAATTATTCTTTTATTTTGAATTCGCAGTGGTTTGATAGCTTCAGGCGAAAATAGTTTTTCTCTGCTAGTGATATCTGATATGGATGCACTTGAAATAGCCATAGACTTTTTCTGCAAGATTAGTTTCCATGAAGCAGGAAGTTTTTTATTGTGTTCTTCAGACAGTTGGTAAGCTTCTTTCGTTGAAAGATCATAATTAGCAGCTGCACAAGTAAGTAGGTATTGACTTAGAAGTTTTTCTTCTTCGGCAGTAAACACAAAATTCTAGAAATATCCAACTGTAGGCCGAGCTTGGATCTCATTCTCTAACAAGGCCTTTTGCTGGATAAATCGATAGAGTGAAGAATAATTTAGATTATATGACGCCGCAGCTTCTTTAAGGCTCTTTCCTCTTAAAGTAACTTCTTCTGCAGCAAGTTCATATATTTCTACGCTAGCTAGACCTCAATCAATTTTACGAACGTATTTATTTGGTATTCTAAAATAATAAGGTAATTTGATATTTTTATAAAATAATAAGGCAATTAAAATAATAGGTAAATTGAAACAAGATGTTTCAACTTAACATTTTGATTTTCATAATTTTATCGCAAATATTTCCCGGGAAATTGGCGAACATTAAAAAAAAAAAGTTCAGATTCGAAATGCCAACAGGAATAATATCATGCAAGGATATTTACCAAAAAAGTTATAACAATAAAAAAAAATATATAAAAGCATACTTTAGGCTGTTTGGCGACACGAACGTTACAAATATATAATCATATTACACACCTGATCGACGTGTACTGATGGATTAGTATCTGATCACACATTCTAATAAAATGCATCGCTTTTAATTCAATAATGGTTATAGTTTTTGAAATATTGTCATGGCCAACCAACAATGGCCCCCACATCTTCCCCAAACCAGGATCATTGGCAAAGATTGAATTTGTTAGTGAAATATTAATATTTCAGCAAGTAAAATAAATATATCATAATCACTTTTTCCAACCAAATAACTATTATAATTCATAATGGTTAACTTTTTGATATTAAGACAAGCTTCAAGACGCGTTTTACATCTACTTTGAGAGTCCAAGTTCCAAAAACAATCGTTAGAAAGCAAAGACGCTGCAATGTTTGATTTTATTGATTGATTTACACGAAGTACCAGCAAACTAAAGCTATAAATTGCGGGTTACAATTACTCTCTGCTAGTTAGCTTGAGCCGAAATAGTGTAAGTACGGACGAGAAATGGAAATGATGAATGAGAAATGTTCCATCAATGATAAATTACGAGAATAGAAATCCGATATTGGACCCAATTCCGGATTGCTCATAGCGATAGGCTGACACCTCATTTCGCATTTGCATGCTTTTTTTCTAATAATATTTGTTATTAATAACATATAAAAATGAATTAATGCAGAGAACAATATAGTGCAATACAGTTATTTCACAGCTAAAACAATAGTTCCCAAATGTTTTTAGAAAGTTTATCATCATCTCAATTGACATCAAATTTTCTCTCTTTCAAATTAGATACGAAGTTATAATTTCGAGAATTAATAATGAATGCAATCGATCCTTCATGCAAAAAGTAGAGATTACTTTAATTAATGATAAGTTGAATGAATGAGTTCCTGCCATTAGATCCCGCGGCCTTGCAGCGACACTATGCGCTAGTTCTGTTCAATTTGAATGTTGCTTTATTATGAAAAAATAAAACAAAACTATTATTAAACACGACGCTTTACCAAGTGATTCGGATAACATTGTGCAATGTGGTACTCAAACTTAAAAAGATTTCCCATTCTTGATCTTATTTAGATCAAGAATGGGAAATCTTTTTAAGTTTGCGTACCACATTGCCAAATCTATGATGCAAAATTTTCATCATAGATTTGGGAGCATATTTAGTGTCTTTTAAGTATTGAAAGAACTTTTTCAAATAACGAAAAATCTACTTACATACACACACAAGAATTTATCGGGTTTCCAACCCGATAAATTCTTTACGAAACACAAAAGAAATATATAAAATGATGGTAAAGAAATCATTCCGAGTTTGGCCGTCTGTCAAATGATGTACAACTGAATGATATGAAACTTGTAAATCTTGATTTCTTGGAAATTGGATGTTCGTTTCATTTTCTTATTAGGCCTACTTATTACTAAAACAGTTGATAGCGTTTGTTTCTTTGTTGCATTTTTATTTAGTATCGTTCTACTCGATAAAATTGTATTCTATTAAGTTAAAATAATATACAATTCAGCAAACATGCCGGATGTTTGTTTTAAGGCTAGTGTCAGAAAAAAGTCGTTGGCTTGCCACGTTTGGTACACGTGCCAAGGGTCGCCCACCCGTGATTTACACCATTTAAACGAAGTTTATTCTATTAATATTGGCAGAACATTTTTTTTAAAAAGGATTAGATCTTATAACGTGCAGCGATCGTAAATTATTAACAAAACTTTCTTCATTTCTTCCTTAAAATCGCCTTTTCTTGCAGCCATATTGAAAAAGAAGCACATGTCACTACCGTGGAGGTGACACCCGCGGTTCAAGAATTTCTTGCAATAACCGGTGATGTGAGTTAATAAAGAAAATCGAGTGTTTTAAACAACCGTTTTTTGCATCCGACTTACTCGATGGCTAATTTGCATAAAATTGTAATTTTTATTTTAATTTGTGTTTAAAAATAATAACTACTACTTTTTTAAAAAATAATTATTTCTTTAAATTTCTTTAAATAATTAAAATTTTTAAAAATAATGTTTCTAAGTTTATTTATGCAAATATTTTGATTTGTGAAACGTAATTTCCTATTTGACATATCTTTAGTTATTCAAATTAAGAATAAGATAAGAAATACGTCTCGAGTTGAAAAGTAAGAAATCAAGTCCAAAAATTAATAATTAAAAGGCAATAAAAATAAATGTAAGTAAATATATTTCATCTATAAATAAAATTTCTCTTTAACTATCTTATAATAATAATAGTAATAGTAATAAAGTGTTTTAGGGAATGAAACTCCTCGCTTTGTTATAACAATTATATAATATCTATAAACACTATTAATCTTTCTATTGGTTACAAGAGACTATACATATAAATATAATAATAATATAAATATTAAGACTTTTAATCTTTTTAATAATAATTGATTGATTATTAAAAATAATTAATAATTAATATTTAATTGACGTCAATAAAAGCTGAAAAGAGACGGCGGATGGCAGAGATAGTTAAGGCGTCAGCCTACATCTTGGGGGCTTTGTTTGTTTTGTTAAATTACGGCAACGCAACACTTGAGCGATCTGCCTAGAGGGATGCCTTCCGGATGTCTTTTTAAGGGCAAATGGTCCCTATTCAGGCGTTACAGACATGGAGAAAACCCGGAAAACTCCATGCGGCCAGTCCGTCTTGGCGAGGCGCGAACCCAGTGTTCGGGGAACGGAACCGCTTAGCCACTGGTGGGCTTGGGGGCCCTAATGGAATTCGTGCGAGTAACTTCAAGAATTTTTTTGTGAGCAGTCTGTCGCCGGATATATTGGGCATAGTCCTTCACTATCCGGCTGCCCCCAATGTGAACCTGGCCAAAACCACAATGAGTATGGAAAAAGTCCTTTTTAGTACCCACAGAGCAGAAAGAGCAAGAAAACTAAAGTTACAGCTGAAAAAGTGTAACTACGAAATTGTTATTTTCTTAGTGCACGTAGACCTTTCAGACTTTTCTTAATACACATAGGATGGAATTTACAAAGAAATGAATATGAACCGAAAATAAAGAGCGGGATCGGCTGTTTTAAATACTAGCGGGGGGCGGATCTAGGTTTTTCGGGGCCTAGGGCTTATTGAAGTCCAATGGGGCCCCATGTTTTGTTAGATTAAGAATCTTTAAATTGGGGTTTAAAATTGCAACTTGGTGATCTGACCATACGTTACATTGATTATAATAAAACAAATAATAAATTATCATTATTATTATATTATTAATATTTACTATTTTTACTGTACGATAATTGCTCATTGTTAATGAAAAAGTATTAAAAAATTTATGATGATAATTCAATTTTTGTGGGCCCTTGACACTTGGGGCCCAGGGCTTAAGCCCTATTAGTCTCTATGTAGATCCGCCCCTAAATACTAGACACGATCCTTTTGATTTTTCACAAATACTCATAGCTTAGAACGAGTCCATTAGAATTGGCATTAGGTCCATAAGTGAGCTAATCAATTCCTTTCTTAAAACCACTTGCTACGGGTAAGATTTCTGGGAAGATGAATTATATAGCTGTAGAATAATGCATCCTCTCGAAACATCTGATCTACTCCCATTAGGTCGGCCAGATAACCTAAGATAAACTTAAATGAATCCTCGGTTCACTCTAATTCGGGATCCCGTTATTTATCGTGATAAGTAAGGCCGATTATTGTTCCTCATCGATCTCATTGTGCAATTAATCCGCAATTAATGAACTGAGACCTATCAAACAGCCTTTTCATAACTTGATGCCTCATTTTTGTAAATTAATCAATTAATTAATCTAATTTGGTAATATTTTATATATAAGCATGATATATTTGTAAATGTCAAATTTCGGAAAAAATTTTCAATATAGGAAATACTGAGAGTAATTACTTATTTATTGATCCTAATATATCAATGGACGATGTGCATGCCTGTTACTTTCCAGGAGCCGGGTTCTGATCCGGGTCGGATCCCTCGGAACTTTTCATTAGTGGTCTGGTCCGAATACGTCAGACTCCGTCCCCTACCGTTTAGGCCTTATCAAATCCCTCCGCAGTAAGTATGGCAAGCAATTTCTCTTATGCTCAAGTACGGAAAGAGTACAAAAGAAAACAGTTTCTAAAGAATCAAAACATACGCGCTACATATTCATTTTATAACAATAAACCTTATAGTATGACAAAAGACTTTGTATTCTAAACACAAAATAACGAAATTTTAACAAATTTTCATTGTTTCTCATTAATGAATATTTAACAGATTTTGCTATTTCCGAATTTTTAAATCTTTTAATAACGTTTCTCGTTCCTGTATTACTGAACCGAACTGAAATTTTCATTGAATCATGCCAAATTTTCATAGTTCTATAACATTTACAGATATAAGTATTATTTCTGATACAATGTAAATGATATCATATATAACTTATATATATCTGAAAACATATATCATTTATAATTAGAAAATGATATAACTTATATATATATATGTTTTTAACTCTATTTACTAATCTATATTTAAAATGAATTAAAATACGGGCATGTTGATCTATAAACCTTAAAATTATTTCAAGATTTTCAAGGTTTCTGTAATATACTGTATTAAAATACAATTTGTTAGTGTATTGATCAGCTCAGCAAAGAAAACTATGACAAGTATATAATACTTTTGTTGTATGCCATAATTTTTTTTTGCTAAAATGCACATTTTATTTATTTTTTGTAAGCATTTTTGAATTGAAATTTCGTTAATATAATCAAGAATAGCTTATAGAATATTTTGATTGTATGGCGATCTTTGTCTATTTTAGATTCAAAAACTCTGTTTTTTTTACACCATTTTAAGCACTTGAATTAAATAAAAATATATTTAAATATATTTAAATCTTTTTTTCCTACTAAAAAAATAGTAAAAATCCTTCCCCCATTTTCATTATTGTTTCAATGCTTTCATTAAAGTAATTTATTGATGCATGGAAAATTAAGTTTTTTTTTTTTTTTAATGGCATCAAATAATTTCTTTTATTTATATTTGTAAAAAGAATGAACGTTTTCATAACAGCAGAGATATAATCGAAAACTTACCAAAAACGAAGAAAATGAAAATTTGGAGGAACGAAATTTGCACCATTCAACATCAATGCGCGGAAAATGTATTGGTTCATTCTCTACTAGAGAAGTGGAAGGTCATCAGAGGGGGTCGTTAGGATAAAGAGATGAAAATCTGATTAATGGTGCTAAAATGCATAAGCGAGACGATGCAGCTGGAGTTGAGAATTCAGATATAAAGGCCTATATATTTTTTCTTTTATAGTCTCGATTGGCTCTAGCCTAAGGGCTGATCTACAGAACTGTTAAGCCGTGCACCAACAAAGGATTCGAGGATTCAGCTGAAAAAATGTAGGCTATGAATAGATTCTGGCGAGTTCGGTAAAGGTGCGAATATGCAGAAGCGAATTTAGTAGCGAGCGCGACATAGTTCTCGCAAAGGAAAACTATGCACAAGCGAGAAGCACATATCTGACAGGGTTTGATATTTATTGCGTCTCGTCTCTTCTCGCCAGGTATTCTCGCTCACTCGGAAAATTCGCTCGCTCGCGTCTGCATGGTCGCACCCTAAGTTCGTACAGCTGGCGATTGGCACTGCAAGCTCGCAAGAAAATTTTGAAATCTGATCAATTACAGGAAAATTTTGAGGCCATATAAAATGGGTATTAGAGCAGATATAAGGTCAATATTAAGTATTTTAACCTATTATAATAACCTTATTTTAATAGTAAATCACTTTTTAAAAAATCTCCATCCATTTTATTGAGAATTTACTCATTAAAAAAGTTGTACCAGAGCCCGCCTGGGAATAGGGCCCTGAAAATAAAAAAGCTTTGGGAACCCTCAAGCTTCATTAATTTTAGTTACGCCATTGCACGATACTAGAAATACACACAGGCCTAATATACAGCATTTTTCTTAAAATAACAATGAAGAAATTGAAATGATACGTAATTTATATTAATTAATTTAGTCAAAATCATAAATAAAATTTAGTGCAAACTTTTAAAAAAAGTCAAAAAGGAAGTGGGCCCAAATTTCAATACGATTATAAATTAAGATGCTTTAGGCAACTGTTTCGTGTCCTTCAATTATATCATTATTTTACGCTTGACCAAACAAAGGCAGTTTTCGGCTCTCATTACAGTTAAGGAAAAAAAAACTGCTGTTCTAATTTCTTGCAGATGATCATAATGTAGAAACTAGTATTTTATGAAAATTGCCCCCGGGATAATGCGTTCCTTATCATCTTTCGATCTTTCAAACATGCAAAAGAAGAATTGCGTTAGAGCGAGAAAAGAAAGAATAATCAGTATCAATAGTAGGTGGACCTTTTTACGGACTGAAGATCATTTAGACTATGAAAATAGTTTCGTTTCATATAAAGAATTGGGGGGAAATAAGTAATAACTCGACACATCTGTTACCTGCTATAAAACACGGGACAAATGACAATCTGGAAAATTTTCTGACCTTTTTTTTTTCTTTTTATTGTTCTGTTTGTTCTGAGTGTTTTTTTTTTTTTTTTTTTTTTTCTGAAACTTTGCACATGGGATTAATATTACAAATTTTAGTTTTTATACACAAAGTGACACACATGTCGCGTTGTGTATAAAAACTAAAATTTGTAATTCCGGGAGGCATCCCCCGGAAGATCTTCCGAGGGGGGTGCCTCCCTGAGAACTTTCTATGGGGAAACTAATCCCTATTTAGGTGTTACAAACATGAAGAAAACCCGAACAACTCCACGTGGCCAGCCCGTTTCTTACGATCCTATGACTAATGTCAGTTGTTTTATCCATTCGGCCACTGATGAACTTCAAATTTTTCTCCCATCTAAAAGAATCTTTCAAAAGTAATGAAGTTTCTTCATTTATTTGAATAGAATCTTTCATTAAATAGTAATAACCTCTACAGCCTAATATGATTTTTTAAAATTAAGACTTTACTTTAGAAATAATAATGACATTTTGCAATTTCAAACACTATCCACATACGTATACATTATTATTAGACTTTGATTAAATTTTATCCATTAAGTCTTTAAAAATTATGCAGCTTGATGTAGTTTATTAATTAAACAATTATTTTATAAATATTGGAATCGGTCCGTCTATTAATTACGTGTACAGTTTAAAGAAGGGAGGGAATCGCGAAAAGTACATCATTGTACACGTTAGGGAAGGAAAGAGGCATTGTCTATATAGAATTTTTCAATGGTATTAGTGACTTGTTCTTGTAAGTCTACTTACGAGTCGTGTGAATAAATTATCAGAAAATATTTTCAGCGGGTTTTTAATTAAGTCATTTCTTCAATAACTGGGTTCCATAAATGATTGTATAAGTAATTAAAGGAGAGGCGGTTTGCCAAAAGTACATCGTGGTATATAAGGAGGTATCAAAGTGGCTCAAAAACTGTACACGTAAATAATGGACTGTCCCATATTTTAAATTTCCATAAAATATTATAATAGAACACAAGCCGAAGTTAGTTTTTGTTAAAACTTTTTAGAGATGTTCTTTGTCACTTTACAGTTACAGTTCAACTGTATTTAAATAAGTAAACTTATAAATAATCGACCTATTATTTATAGTAACACAATAGAAATGAATCGTGTAACCTATTAACTATAATTAACGAGTGTCTTAGTTAATGAAAAGGGACGAATCTTACCTGTCAGCTGAAAAAGAAAAACGAGTATTAACCAACAATAGACGAAGTTAGTCGTCGTTGATATTCTCACACCTTGCGGAAAACGTTTAAGTGATGATATCCGGGATGTACTGTACTTGACCAATGGTGATGCCCGCTTTAGACATTTATTACATACATCGATAGTAAACTTCTAATTTTAGTCTCTCGACTTTATTTCGTACACAAAAATTAAGAAGAGAATATAATAAAAAATCTTATCCTTAGAAAAGGAAACGAATTTATTAAAATTAATTTTGTTTTTCCTTCTAAAATTTTTATTTTTCGCGAAGAAAAACCTGTTATTGATTTATAAGCAAATTTTAATAGAAAATGTAGAAAGTTATCTAAACTTTTATTTACATTACTGATATAAGAGAGGTCTCTTTAGAAGGATCGATAAGTTGCAGTCAATATCCTTGCAGCCTATGGATAAAATAAAATAAAATCAGTTGCAGCCAATCGATGGAATTATAGCAAATAAACTCTCGTATTTTTTTTATATAACATTGTTTACAAAAACATTATACAAATTTATGTATTTATTTATTTTAAAATATTTAAAATAATGCCGGCAATGGTACTGAAGCTTTTCAAGGACAATAAGTATTTCCTATTTCCTCTCGTTTATAGATACAATTATTAACGACAGAAACATAAAGATTAATGGCTCATTTTTTTGACCTAAATTTTTTAATGAGGAATCTATTTTTTTCCTGTTTAATTAGTAAATACGTGTAATAAATCAATAAATATTACTTTGTACGCGTCAATGCCAATTATTAGGTGTTTTATGTTAAAAATTACAATTCGTGGAAAAAAAACATATAAATTATTTCTCGTTTTTTATTTTTATAAATATAATGCAATGCTATAAACATTGAAAGCGTAACATATTCATGCAAGAATGACACTCGTTAACGTTAGCACTGCAACGGTTCATTTATTGCCTTTTAACAACGTGGAAATGTGATGACTCAAAATAATCGTTATGAATTTTTCTTACAAATATTAATATAAAATATCATAAATGATTGTAATATATATATAAACTATATTAAAACAGTAGAAAGTATATTTGTTGCACTTATTTGCCAAGAAAAGAATGATCAGTATCAGATAACTCATATAAAACTAGAGAAGAGAGAGGTTTACACCCATTTATATATGGAAATTTATGTATCAATAACTAAATGGATCTTTTTAAAAATATCATAATCTAATTTAGATTCAGTGAACGAATATAATCCATACTAAATTGCTACTTCTATAAGCCAAAGAAATCATACCAAGATTTAAGATTTTGAAGCATCTTGATGTAATTTCTGAAGATAATTAATTAATCACATTAAAATTTAAAATATAATTTTATACATTAATTTCAGAATTAAATTGTTTAACTGCAAATATTTTTTTTGAAAATATCAATACATTTAAATACTTAGTTCTTACAAGTAGATAGATAACATAATTGTAGCTTGTGAGAAAATGTAAATATGATCACTTAGCTTATTATGTTACAATTTTATTGTGAAAAAAAATAATATATAATAATATAATATGTGAAAAATAAATATATAATATATAAGTGACTCGTACAACATGGAATTCATATAACACGGAATTATCAGTGTTATAGAGGGGGGTCTACTGTATTTAAAAGTAACTTTTTAAAAAAATTAAATTTTTCAGATTAAGATTATATACTTTAATAAAGCTTTATTTATTAATTTACAGAGAAATTAGGTGTGTGTACTAAAAGTAATACATAGTTTTATAATGAAAATGTAATTATATAGCTTATTGTATAATAATTTTATAAAGAGATCATTTTTGGCATAAGTTATCATACGAGGATAACTTTTACATTTTGAAAAAGTATGAAAAGCTGAAATTATATTTGACTTGAATAGCACCGAAATTTGCCAAAATGGCACTCGAAAGGGTATTTAATTATTTAAAAGAACACGTACTTTTGAATAATAAAATACTTCCAGACGTCGGAGTTCGCCAGTAATAATTTATTTTTAGCCACAACTAAAATTGATTTTTTTTTAACTTGTGAGAACTGCATCTGCAGATAGGAAGTAATTTTTTTCCTTCTTTTTACTTGCAGAAAACATCTGTTTTCTTCAAAGTATTCCAAGGCAGATTGCCAAATAATGTCAAACATCTTGTTCGAACCAATAATTTAATTATATAATCTAGAGGTAAAATAAATCGATTCGGAATAATAAGCACTTAACTTAATTGGCTACTTTTATTGGAGAATTAGCTCATTCGTAAACTTTGTAGAAAATTATCTAAATGCCAGATTGTGCTAACAACTAAATATTTAATTTACTGAAAAGTTCGACTGCAAAATTTTTTAGTATTATTATTTCTTAAAATGAGAACTGTATTCGTAAGTTTTATTTTTATTTTTGCAACTGTTTGGCTTAATTTATTTTGTTTAAATAGAATTATATTCAATTGTATGAATCATGCTTTAATATATAATTAGTAATCTTTTCAAGTTTACTGCTTACTGCGAATTATAATACTTTAATTCCTTTAATAAATGACACAGAATAATTACTGCGAATATATTCTGTGTCATTTATTATACACATAAATGACACAGAACAGACATCTTGGAATTAGAGTTCTTTATGATGTAGACTCAATCGAGGTATTTTGGAAATTAGAACTAATTATTCGATTATTAATTAGTGTTTATGAAATAATAATAAGAGAATATTTGTGCAATGAATTGAAACTTCGTGTATTTTTAAACACAGAGTTGCTATAGAGGCCCGCGATTCAACAAATAAAAACCATCTATAATCAATTAAAATTTCATTTCCGTTGTATAAAGTTTTTCTGTTATTTTATTTCTTACATTTTCATTTCATTTTCATATTTATTATATTAACATAATCGATCCGAACTGGTGATTAAAACAATAATAATGTTCTGTTTTCTGTGTCATAACTTCTTTTATTTCATTGTTTGGTCGGTATTCATTAAATTACAATAATTATTAAGTAATTTTTCTTGATAAATTCACAAGGTGGCTACTAAAGATAATTGGTTTTTGTTATTTTTCAGGTGATGAAGAAAAGTAGTTTACGTCGGAATCGGATAAAAATCATAATCGCATTTCTTGTAATGCTGTTCGTCGTCTATGTCATCATTTATTTTAGAGACGATAGTGATTTGCATATTCCTTCCCTCGAACACATATCTAGCAGTTGGCACAATATTTTCGGAACCACCTTTATGTATTCTGCCTATTGGGACGACAGAGAAGAACCACACGTGAAAATTTTGGCATCGGGTCCTTACGACGAAAGACTGGAGACAATTAAATGCTATCTTTTATCAGAAAGCCTTAGTATAACCAAAGGAAACGCCACTTTTAGCATAATGGACTTCGAAAATCACGGTAAAAGTTACACTCCTATTTTTTTCTTTTGTTATCCGAACGACAGGAGGAGGCCCATGAAGATAATGTTATCGGCTAGAAATGGCAGGAACTCCACTTGGATGCCGGTTCGAACTCTAGTACCCGTTGGCAATATCAAAAACAAAATTGCTGTTTGTGTCCGTCCACTCTTTGGTACGTTTTCGAATAATAATCTTCAAGTGGCAGAATTTATCGCCTTTTATCATTTGCTAGGAGCCGATCACTTCGTTTTTTATAATTTCGAAGCCGAAAGCTCGCTGCTCCGCCTACTTAGAGAAATATCTTCGTCGGGAATATCTATGGATATCCTCCCTTGGGATATGCCTCAAGTACTTTATAACATGTGGTCTTATGGACAGGTATTATCCATTACCGATTGTGTCTACAGAGTGGCATCCACTCACGAATTTGCTCTTGTGATAGATTTCGACGAATTTATCGTCCCCAGGCAAAATTATTCTCTGCAAAGGATCATTGCTTCGTCGAATAACACTAATCGAATTGCCTCTTTCGTTTTCAAGCACGTGTTTTTCTGTTTAGATTATGCAAATTTTCCTCATCGGATGAAGCTACCTCTGATCACACAGACGGTGGATCTACGCAAAAGTGAAATATTTCCTTGGAGTAATCGTGCTAAATCTATTGTCAGGCCTTTAGCGACAATTCTACCAGGGATCCACAAGATCTTATTAACTCGACAAAGGTGGAAACCAATGAGCATCATTAAAGAAGAGGTGGCTCTGATGAATCATTATCGTCGCGGTGTTTGCTCGCTGTGGAATAAATTGGGATACGAATCCGTACAAGAGAAGATAGCCTTTAAGTACAGAAATGCTTTATTAGAATCACTTCCTATTAAAGTATGGCGGCGTTTATACGATCGCAGTAATTTGGTTTTATAGCAATATAACCATAATAAAAAGTATTTTTATATATGGTTCCAATGAATAACTTACATCAATTGAAACGATTCATTCACTAATTTATTGACTAAAATGTACAGATGTCATTTGGATGTATAGTTCGTATATTTTAAAAAGTAAATAAATTCTGAGCACAGTTATTTATCTTTTCAAAAATAGTTTTATATAGTAAAAAATATTTGATATTTTATAAATTATTTTACAAGAATAAAAACATTTAAATAACATGAATAGGATTTAAAACATTTTTAATAATAAAATTATATACAGACGAGTCTAGGACGGGCTGAACACGCTCCCTTGGCATGTTTCAAATCGATATATTAAGTTAGAAAACATGAGTATATGAATCTGGGAGAATAAAAGTAATCGGTTAATGTGTCAAAGCTCCCAAGTTTCTAGCTACGTTATTTGCAAAACAAATTGGCAGTTTGTAAGGAGTAGGAATTTCCGATTTACTATACACTTCATTGAAGGTACTTAAATAAATATAATGACTGGCCCAGCAGTATGTCCAAAAGGAAGTAAAACGCTTAGGTGAAAACTTCCTCAAAGTTCTTGTAAGCTTACCAAAAACAATCTACTAAAATAGTTAAAATTATTCGGTGATGGTGAAATTAAAACGTGCACGAAGTGTTACATTAAATACGTAATGACAGGGAGAAAATCTCCTTTTTTTTTAGGCACTCGATATCAAAAGTTTAAATCATTTCTACAATAATTATGGGCATCTTCATTTGGTCACGGGCATCATCACATTAACGATCTCTCTCGGATTTCCGTAGCTGAAACCGTTTTTTATACAGTCTTGTTCTTCTTTACACGTCAAATGTCTAATTCTTAAGAAGAGGAAGGCTGCTACCAGAGTGGACACAATGAAGAGGAGGAGGAGAATTACCAATCCTGCAGTGAAGCCGGGGAGAGACATACAAATAGAACTAGTATTATGCTGACTGGGAGTGGCATATACCACCGTTTCGTTCTGAGTGTTTGGCAAAGCAAATGCCACGTCACCGGGCGCTACTACTTGAATTACCTTTTGTGTCTGAATATCCTTCATATCGTCCGTCTGTCTCTTCCTCCTAGTCACATTGAGTGACCTCGGCATTCCCCCTGTTCCTGCTATAGCATATAAAGGTTTACGATCTAGATCGTTCTCTTTGTCATTTTCCGAGATTTCGCCCTTTCTGTTATAGAATACTTGAGATGCGCTATTCTTTTTAATAGATTCTTGCGCGTTCAGTCCACTGGCTTTGATATCTACAGCTATTTGTTGTGCTTTAACGCCTTCTGATTTGATATTTTGAGCACTTTCAATGGCTGGATTCAGATCAGAATAAGCTACCGAAGGTTCTCGTGGTTCGGGTACGTAATGTTGATGTTCGAATTCTCCCGGGCATTTTGGCTCGGGGCATTCTCGTCTGCATACTTGTATGACGCATTGAAAATGCACGTTCATAGAATCAGGAAATTTGAAAGCTTGAAAGTAAGCGTAAGACATTACTGAAGCTGCTTCTCCAAAGTTTTTTATTTTTTGAAAAGGGCTCATTATTTTCGGTCGTACTACACATCCGTATTCGTCTACTAATTGGATGGGCTGACGATGGCCATCGTGTGCAATGCAGTTTCTGACCAACATGTCAAATTTCTTTTCGTCGTCTTTAATAGCCAGAACCATTGTCATAGTCTGACCGATCTTCACTATTCCAGAAACTTCGTTAGCCCAAGGTCCTTTACCCACTTGAATCTGCATCCAGCATTGTATGTTGTCACCTAAAAAATTTGCGGTAATGGCATCCAGCATATCTACACCGAAAGGACGAAATGTCACAGCTTTTTCGTAATAATCGTACCAAGTGCATCTTAATTTTCTGGCTTGATCCCAAATTTCTTGTACTTGAGGATCGTACTGAACGATAATCGTATTCTCAATAAACAGACCACCACCTCCATCACCGTGATGATTTTGGATCCCGTGATGGTTACCCGACATGCCGCAAGCTCCCAGGAAAATATCAAATTTGGCTTCCAAATGACCGGAATTCGGCGGCATGTGAACACAACTGGGATCACTGTAATGGCCTTTGCTAAATACCATTCCATAAAAAGGCCTATCGAACTGAATATAAACTTTCATGTGATTTTTTTCGCATTTTACATTCAATCCTTTAACTTGAGGCATATCTGGCCTTCCCGCCGGCCAAACTTCGTTTATAGACTCTAAGTGGTGATGCACGTCAGGAGGTCCATAATGCCCTCTGTGTTCGGCAGGAAGATTTGCAGATTCTTCTTGTTGTAAATCTTGAGTGCTATCAATTTCTTTGCAAAAACCCTGAAAGTATAATTTCATGAATAACGATAGGAAATATTAAAAATATTACTCTAAAATACATATATTTAAAAGAAACACGTGAAGATTTTCTACAGCCAACATAAAAGGGGGTGCGTGTAAAATTTCCGCATTCATTCATCACTCGATCGATAACGATAAGAAAATAACTGAGAAGCGTCAATAGAGTGGAAATAAGCCATTTATGAAAATTCATTTCTCACGGTCTGTTTATTTCCGGAGGGTGTTTCCTTCTTTGAAGCATAATAAAATCCTATCATTTATAGACCTATGTGATTATAAATTGTAAATTACGAAATTCAACTCTCGGCATACATTCGTGTCCTAACAATTTTTCCCCCTTATACGGATGAAATCATAAAAGATGCTTTAAAGCGTAAAAATATACTTAAATATTACACTATTTATTGAATATTCCGTTCGAAATTATGATTAATTTATTAATGACGAAATAAAATATTCACCACCACATCAATATTCCTATGGGAGAAATCGTAGAAGAGTGAAATTCGCATGGTTTTTCACAACCGTAAATATTTTATCTAACAGCTATCTAAATATGCATTAAGTAAGTATAACTATTAAAGAGATCAGGCCGTTGATTATTCTTTAAGTCCCTCTAATTGACAGTAGCATCTCTATTATCTTGATAAGAAATACGAGAAAATTAATTAAGAATTAATGTTTTTACAACATAAAATTTCTCAAACAATAATCAATATTCCAGCATAATTGCAAAGCTTTAAACACGATTTGTCCAACAGTTTTCTTCATATTTCCAATCAAATACGGCATTCATGTATGCTGTTAATTAACACTTTCCATGGTTGTGTATGGCATTCTAAGAACATGAATAATATGACAAAGAGCTTTACTTAATTAACGGATACTGATGATGGTCGACCGAATGTATGGTCAAAAACGTTTTATTAATAAAAAACAAGCAGTTCCTGAAGTGGTTACTTGTTATAATTTTATAATATGGTGCTGCAATTTACGGATTTCGATATTTCATTACGATTGCCATTTGAAGGTAAATGACCATTAAATTGCTTTTATTATATTGCAATTACTAAGCAAATAAAGCAATTTGAGAAATTTAAAATAAATGTTGCGAATTTGACGTCAATCTAAAATGTAAATGTAGCCATTTTTAATTAATAACTTTCTTCTTATTTTTAATTCCAATATATTTTTGATTATTAGAAAAATTTTAAAAATATAATATAATTTTGAGAATTTTTGAGACAAATATTGTGCAAAACTGGAAATTACATAGTTTTGTAAATAGCAGCTTTTATAAAGCAAATACTTTAATTTTAGAGAAATATACCCGACGTCAGCTTTATAAATACTTCTTTAACGTTTACTTAGGAAATAATTCAAAATATATAGCATTATTTGTTTTAAGAGTGATCATCAAAATTGTCAAAAAAAATAAAATCAAAATTAAATTGAAAGCTACTCGTTAGAATGAAGCATTACGTTATAACAACTATAAAACAATCGCTTCCGAACACGCACAATTCATAACAGTTTTTTACCATTCTCAGTCTCCACCATCAAATTACTATTACAACAAATGCAATTGTTTAGCTTTAATATTGTAAATGTTTGCAATTTATACGAAACCTAACGTTGTACGTAACTGATCTACATACAACGCTAGGTTAGACGTCCCGCACTCTTCGTTATAAATTAACATTTAAGCTTTCATTTTCCATGGAAATGATTGAACATTTTTCCACAAACTGTGAACAAAACTAAATTATAGAAATGCTTTTGTGTAAGGCAAAAAGAAATGTTTAAGCTTCACTCTTATGTGGCATTACATTAAAAATTACTTTGAAAAAAGAGAAAAATTATTAAACTCAGATAAAAATAATCTTCAGAAATATTCGATTATTTTAGAAATATAATTAAAATGTATTAATTTTAGAACACAAGAAATGACGAATTGAAATCGGACTGAGAAATGTCCATGTTTTTCACTTTTTTCAAAGTGAAAAGTGTGGACACGTTGAAGTTAATGGCAAAGGATTAACAGAGTAAGGGATATTATCTTGAAAGATCTAATGGGCTGCTGCTTCCTTTGTGCCATGTGAAATAAGACGGAACGACAGCCTCTCCCCGGCTAAATCCGGGTTGTCTACTGTCTTCAATGCGCTCCTTCACGAAATGGGTTAAGTTAATAGCGTGTCCCACATTTTCATTCGAGCGAACAACCTCTTCTATCGATCACACGTGCCCGCACTTTTAACGGAAATGCTGGTTTCTCGCTCCCAATAAACCAACCATTCAATCCTTAACGATACACATCTAAAGAATTCTTCCCATCAATGACGAAAACATCGTACAATTTTTTACATTTTTGCAATTTTTTTTAAATATGTAAATTATATTCGCTCGACCGTGCACATTAATTGCATTGTGTATTTTTTTTACCAACATTCAAGTGTACGAGAACAAAACAGAGAGTAAGGCTATACCAACCTATTTATTACTGCAAATTATGATAATTATTAATTAAAATCGATTACGATGAACGAAAAAAGAGATTTTTTTACGTAAGAGCTTAATTTTTTATTTATTTTTTAATGAAAAATCAGGCCTGAGTATTCTAATGTTACGTAAAAACACCATTCCACGTCAGATACTAGAGATGGTAATCTGATTACTCGTTCTTCCTGTCTTGAAAACAATATGCAGAAAAACAAATAATGTATCGAGCTTAATATAAATCCTGTTAAGAAGCCACATATTTTGTTTTTTCTTATTGTAAATAATGATATTTTATAAGATGTTTTTAAAGTTCACGTTATTAAGGCCAATGCAAAGTAATTTTGCAAATTATTAACTATTTTTTTAGAGTTTTGCACGAAAGGAGTTTATTTTTATGTTATAATTTCTTTATACATAAATTTTATTAATGAAAATTATAGTTTGAGTATAAATTATAAAAGAAATTTTTTCAAACTATAGACTTATAAATTGTATTCCTCAGCCTATAAACGTTTCTAGATTATAGAATAAATGTGTAGAAAAATGCCTCGAATATGATAAAATTGGCTGGTTAAATGACTTGAAAGATATTTTAGACGTTCGTAAAGTTAATTATAGAAGTAATAAAAAGAAAGAAAAAAAAAATGAACTCACCTGTGACAGAAGGAAAACGATTATTATATAACCAGGGTGCATGTTTGCCACTTGTATCTGTTAAAGAGAATCGCAAAATTAGTACACATATCTTATAAATATATAAACATTAGTAGTAAATTATTTTAAAAAATAATGTCGTGGTGAGAAAAACAGGAAATGAAGAGGGAGCATAGGGGAGTGGAGCAGATGGTTAGATCAATTCCGGTTTTATCCATCGTACCGGTTTGGTTGCAACAATAATTCAATTAATTTAGTCGTATAGAATTTTCAAAACACGAAATAAATCGTTACTTGAATTCAAATTGTTCAAATTTCAATCATTACCCGATAATATATAATTTTTTCCAGTTCGTTTTAACCTTCTTCGTTCACTAGAATTGTGACTACGACCTCACGTTTCTACTCGACCTTTGCCCTTGATCTAACGGAACTCTAAGACGATCTTCTAAAACTTAGCGAAGTGGGACAGTGGAGCAAAGTTGTTCCTTTTTCCTCGTTCCGCATTCCCTTATACTAAAAAGGCGCGAAAGGGTCGATTTATAGATCGTCCCAGATTAAAAATTCGAACCTGTTTTCTTCTCTTCCCTATATTGAACTTGATCGGAGAGGGGGAAAAAAACTCATTTGGGTTGTAACCTTGACTCGCTTCGACCTTTCTAATTAGCATTCCACCGTTAAAAAAATATATATATTAAAAACATTTGAAAAAATAACAGATCTTAATGAAAAGCGATTAGAGCTATACAAATCACGTGTTAGATAATATTATCCACCTCATATTAAAACAGGTCAAGCATAATATTCGAGGAGCTCTTGATCCACTTCTACTAAATATTAACATAGGCAAATTCCAATGTCAAATGCTAATTGCAGTTCGAATCGACCATAAACTATAATTTTTCATTCAGACGAATCATAGAAATGCCGAGACTCCACTCGTCCGTAATGACAGGTCCTTAATTCAAGCATCAAATCCTTCAACACTCGACGTCCCACTTTTATCAAAAAATAACTTATGTTCTGGGTGATTTCATCGAATGAAAATCCGTTTTTTTGACCCATAAACCTCCAAATCTGTCTCGGAAGGTGACAAAAATACCCCTCTAAATATATAATTCTAATACTATTCAGTAAAATTCTATACTTAAGAAAAAACAAATACATTACGACTAATAATTTACTTTATAATATATATTAAACTTAATTAAACTACAGAGTATTTAAATTAATAATTATAATATATTTGCTTTTTACGTACAAAAAAATGCAGGCATTAAACAGTGTAAATTTAGTAAGGTAAAGCGTGCCCACCTGAAGAACTGTTGTATCCGTCAATGCATAGGCCAAGTGAATAGGAGACGACGATTGGGAGTTGTTATATAGGCAAACAAACCCCTCCACTGACCTGTGTAGCAATGGCCTACATTTCTACTCCTTAGATCCTGGATGGTCCCAACACTCTTAAAGCGCATGCTCGAGATTTTCTCAAAAACCTTATCTCTTCTTAACCGAATTTTACTCGGGAATTTCGGCGGGTTCATCGGATACCAGCTTAATTACGTCATTGTTAGGCGTCGATAACGGCCCATTACGTCAGCGCTTCTTTTTTTTTCTGGGTCGTCCTTGTCTGAATGTCGGTTAATGTATTCTAACAGAGGTTAAGGAGAAAGGTTGCGATCTTGCACTACTTCGCTGACTTCTATTCAACTTTTGTAAACACTATGCCTGATTTTAATATTCCGTCTCGTCTTTAATCCTATATATATTATAAATAGGGAATACATTTATCTTATAATAAATTTTAATAGCATTTTTTACCGCCAAAAGTTTTTATCTTGGAGAATTCTCATTATAAATTTAAGAAAAGTATCAAAATTGTTGGATTTTCTGGTCCGCATTCCGATGAAATGTCTCATTGGAAAATGTGACACGATTATGCAACCGCCACTCACGTCTCTTTTTATTATATATTTCTTTCTTTTCTTTTTTTTAAGGGTTTCTGTAGGTCAACGACTGCTAAGAGTAAACATGGAAAATCCAGAAAACATTCATTCGAATTTACAATTTTCTTTTATTATAGGCTATGTCACACGCAAAGCAAGGGAAAATAGTTTTATGCAACACTTCTGATAATGAGTTTTGACTTATTATAATTTTGCTTTTCTACACACTTTAAATGATCTTTCCCTATAAAGCAAGAGGATTTAACACACCTTTATAGGGAAATTTCCCTATATAAACATTTTCAAAGTATAATATTGGATACATTTTTAAGTTTTCCGGTTCATTATTTAGACATTCAAAATTTGATCTTATTTTAAAGGATTTGAATTTGAATTTGAAAAGAATGATTAAAGTTCGGCCAATGTATCAATAGGCTAAGATTAGGTGGAGAAAGAATGGAGGAAGCCGAAAGACATTGTTTACAACTGACTTCCTGACACAGTGGGATGCAAATTGCGTTGGTGTTGGCCACGGACCTGGGCGTTCGCGCATCACCTCACCTTTCTACTAATTTTGGTGAAATCGGTTAATGGGTCAAACAGACCATTACAATTCCGTATTTCCTTAAAACTGGGTTAAAATCCATCGATCGCTATTATTGTAACATTAGGCGTAACTCCGACGTCATTAAAAATATATTCTTAAGTCGAACAGGATGCGAGGAAAGTAGAGGCGGATTTTTCTATTTCAAAATCAGGAAATTGATTCAGACCCTGTTCGAACTCAGAATTTTTTTTAAAATCCCGGTAAAAGGATGCCAAAGACACGAATTATATCTTTTCTTATCGTCTTCAATTTGAAAACCTTAAATAAGCAATTTAGCAAGATGAAGGCTGCTAGGCCGCCACATTTAACAAAAGAAGGAGGCCTGGCGCCCGCCTCTTGCCAAATGCTTTGTAGTTATTTAAGCTTTAATAGCCCGATAATCCTGTCGTTCGTTTGATAATTTTCTTTTAATTTAAGAAAATTAATTAATAAATATATCCGAAGTGTTTCTTGTTCTTATCCTAACATTCTTTTTTTATATATCCTACATTATGAATGGATACAAAGGAATATATATATATATATATTTAAAAAAAAGAATATATTGATCGACTAGATTATTCTTAAATTTACGCGTATTCATGCTCTGCTTCTTTGGAACATGTTCATGTAGCTGAACAGTCGTCGTTGTCAAAGATTTGTCCAGAAACAAATTCTTTCGCACCTTTTCATTCTTGACAGTTGGACCGTGCAATTTTATTTATAATACATTATAAATTTATTGTATTCAAAAGGTCGAATGTAGTGTTATATTCTACACATTCGGTTATACTTAGTTTTAAATTTTTTAAAATATACATGGCTCCATCCTTGACACGGCATCAGCCCTGTATCCATTATAGGTCGGGTAGACACGTGTTAAGCATTTCTTTCGGGATATGCTGTTGAGGAAAGGGAAAAGTGTTTACGAATTATTTTATTCTTGCGATATTAGAGTTTGTACTTTGGAGAAATTCGTGTCTGGCAAACAAAAGAAATGTCTGCAACGGTTATTTAACCCGGAACTCGGGAAAGGATAGGAGGGAGGGAAACCAATGTAGGTCACATTACCTGAGTGCAACTGAATGAAGGTACCCCTAAGAGGCCTCTGCCCCTACTTCGGTTATTGGAAAGTTACGATGCAGACACCGGATGCGAATTTTAGTGGAATTAATAAAGATATTTTTGTTGCCAGTCTAATTGGAATAACTCGAAAGGGGACAGATATATAAATAATATAAATCTATAATTATATATGATAAAAATTATTTCGTTATTAGTGAAAGTCAAGGTCAATTATCGATGATTACGCTGTCAAAATCGTGTTATCACGTTGTTCGTGTACGCCTTCGTAATTAATCAAATTCGAAATTAGTCAACACTTAAGAACTGTTCAGAATTAAGCACGCTCCATAAATATAGAGATTCATCTCCATTCTCTCCGATTTCTAATCATTTCTAATAATAATAAGCATTCATTTTATCATGAAAATATTCTATACACATTTCGGTTAATAAATTATGAATAAAATATTTTAATAGTAATTTAAATATAAATTTTCTCTTTTAAAATTTTATTTTAATAATTGTATTCTTTAGAATAAAATGATTAAAGTTTCTCGACCCACTGTTATCAATTTTAGTTTTGTAATAATTAAAGAAAAAATAGGACAGACAACCAGCATTATTGTAAAATACATTTAAATGTTTCGAAGATTTTAATACAACCAAATGTAATAAAAAGTATGATTTAAGGATCTATAGATGAGACGATATCATTCCTTTTAAAAAGTCATAAAAATATAAAATCTATTAATTAAAAGATTTTAAAATCATTTATTAAAAGAAATTGTAACTTATATCACTCACAGCCTAGATTTTTTATATAAAAGACTAAATTTTGGGAATTCTCTATTAGCAGTGCCCTAGCCAAATGACCTCTCTTCTCCCCCTAGAGAAGCTTGATGTCATTCATTATTTAACTTTCTTTGTTTGGCATCTTCATTCACGTCTTTCAATATATTTATTGTAATAGAACTTATTAAAATTTAAATATATTTTAAATAATGTTAATTATCTGTTCTATTTTAATTTGTATTATATTCGGAAAAAACCGACATTTATTCACAAATGTCATTTATTATTCTCAGCAGTAAATTGTAAAATTTCTTTAATTTTAATTATTATTTTATAGAAGGAAATTAATATTTATTACAAGTTATTATTCATGTTTTCAAATACTGTAATATATAATTTGTAACTGTCATTCATAAGAACATAAAATAAAGGATTTATTTTGAATTATTCACGAATTTACATTATCTAGAGTACAAATCAAACTGTATTTACTAGTACATAGGCCTACTGTGCGATCATAGTTAAAGCACCCGTAATCAATGCTGTCAGAGAGATATTTAGCAATCCAACTACAACCAAATTTGGTATGGTGACATTTTAGGAAGTGAGGAAGATATTTCCGTAAAAAGCAATTTAGAACAAAAACTCACCATTAGCGCAATTTAAGCACTGCTAGTAACAAGCATTTTATTTGCGCAGCATCCTCATGCAATACCGCAGAAATACAGGGGATACTGTTCGATGTTATCCCCATTCTGAAGGCTGACTAATTCATCCTCTGTGATGATTCTCAATGCAGTTGCATATTGTTATTAAAGGCTGTCAAATACGCGATATGTCCTCGATAAACCACACTTTTTAAGTTTCCCCACACATAAAACTGCTTTTTTGTTGCTTACAGTGACAAAAATGCAACAGTGGTGAGTTTCGGTACTATTTTTTTAATTACAGTACAATCATTCAGTATAGGGCCTATACAAAATATAGCCTTTGTATTTTCCTACTTATCACATTTTAGTGCATTATATAGACTTTAAGTAACTCATACCAAGAATAAACAAGATCATTTCTGCAATTGAAAATAATTAAACAAAATATTTTTATTTTATTTATATTAATTTATTATTTTATATTTACATACAAGATATTTTGCACTAGAAAATTCTTAGAATTAATTAAAAAAACCGAAAGTATTGAAAGTATATAACTTATCATTATAAAAAAAACATTCATAATTGAATATACAAATATAATTTACAGAAAAAATTATCTCTTATTTAAGAAATTTTTCGACTTTAAAATTCAAGTATTAAACCAATGAAAATAAAAAGTTCAATTATCGGAAAAATTATTCGTGTATATCAGCACGTTCGTCAACATATTATAAATCGTGTTTTTTTGTTTTTTGTTAAATATGTGAAATGCGTTTAAAATCAATAAAGAACATAAAAAATACGACACTTTCATTTATAAAAAATAAAAATTAAACGAGTAATTATTTATTGTGACATCTGCAATTTTTAATCACATTTTAAATTTAGTTAATTTAAAATATATGCTCTCCACCTCAAATTAGTAGTGGCTTGCCCCTGTACATCATACTTCCTTTAACAATAGAGTCGTGCCGGTCCATCTATCTAACACCTTTCGGGGGAAGTTTTGAATTGAAATAACATGACTTCCGATTTGCGTCGATGTTCTTATATAGTTAAATGGGTCTTCCTACCCCACGGTTTCTAAATCTGGTCTCGTCTTTCAACTATCTAACTCCGTTCTCGAGATTGAGGAAAGATAGACGGATGGACGGAAGACAGTGAGAATTTATACTCTGAAACTATTTACACTTAAGTGAATTTCACTAAAACTTAAAAAAAAAAAAACATTAAATATTTATTACAGTAAACAACATTGTCAGAAGTAAGCATAAGATTGTTTAAGAGCACTAATCACACAGGAGCACCACAAAGGTGTTCCTGTGTGATCTGTTCTGGGCAATCTTATGCTTACTTCTGACAATTGAAAACGAGAACAAGAGGCGATCAAATATAAAATCACATTCTTTAAAATTCGAAATTTTAAGATTCATTTGCACTTTAAGTCTATTTAATCATACATTTAAACAAACTGATAAACGGCATCAGATCAGCATTAACTCGAAACACTTTACGAATTGACTATAGCTGAGCTAATATCCCATATTATATGTAATTAATAATATATTTTAANTCCTTTATGAAGGCATAGAGCCTTTACTACATGAAAATGAAAATTAATGAATACACTGTGTACAGTAATTTACCTGATAAGACAGACCTCAGAAAAATACTTTATGAGAGCTTTTATACTTTTATAAAGCTGTCTATAATGAAAATTAATTAACTAATGATTTTTTTGCCCTGCCAGGGTGTGGCCGAGTTATCCGGAGTGCCAGGTTATCGAGAGCCGAGTTTTCGAGGTTCTACTGTACTTAGTTTAATTAAGTTATATAAAAATTAACAACTGTTCTTGTGAATTTATTCTCTTCCATTTAAAATAGCAAATATTTAGAATCAAATATGCATAGGTCTCACATTATCTTTTTCAATTTTAATTTTTTTTTAATTTAAAAAACAGTATATAAGCAGCAAAATAAATTATTTGCTATGAGAGTCATTCTTTTATTATTTTATTTAATCACAATGCCACTTATAAGTATGACTATAGATGCTCTTTCTTAAAAAATTAGGCATTAAAATCTGATAAACATGTCAAAAGCAGGATTTAAACTTGCAACAGTATAAACAATAAACAATGGTCTCTCTTTCATTAGATCAGAGCAGCTTTGTTAATGTAAATTCAACATTTTTAAGAATATCTATTCTTTCTACTTCAGTCAATAATCACATTATTGAGAAAGAAATTATAAAACAGAAAATGCATTGTACATATATACAAATAATAATATAATACTGGAAATCAAACTGTTCTTCAGTAAACAGTGGCTCTAAACAGGTAATGAAAGTAGAATTTTAAAATCAGTTTTTTTATATATTCATTTTCAAACAGTACAAAAATTTCAGACTAAAGAGACTAAATATTTTAAAGTTGATAATTCTTTATATATTAATAAGTCTGTTCTTGCTATTAGAATAATGTTTTACTTTATATTTGGATCTTAAAAATAAAACATTTATAATGAATTCATAATTTATTTTTCATAAAGATCTGTTCTGGGCAATCTTATGCTTACTTCTGACAATTGAAAACGAGAACAAGAGGCGATCAAATATAAAATCACATTCTTTAAAATTCGAAATTTTAAGATTCATTTGCACTTTAAGTCTATTTAATCATACATTTAAACAAACTGATAAACGGCATCAGATCAGCATTAACTCGAAACACTTTACGAATTGACTATAGCTGAGATAATATCCCATATTATATGTAATTAATAATATATTTTAATTAATTAACAAATTGCAATAACGCTAAAGTGATAGGACAGCTTGTTAATTACGTAGAATTATCGTCCAACTTGTTCGAACAACAAATATTCCAGTAAGTGTAGCAACAAACGGTCAATAAAAACTTGAATATTTTAATTATATACTGTATAATTATTCACGTAACGTCTATGTTGATGTCACACAAACTGGTTCCGATTTATAAACAACTCTCGAACCTTTATCAACAAAGTTTTTGGCTGTCCGAGTAACCGAACGTAGAAAAGAATACATGCATTTGAATGTAAATGCCTGTTATGTTGACCAATTAAATCTCTTCTTATTAATGTATGTAATTATCTGTATGCCGAAACATATAAATAAGAGCTTAGGTTACGAAAATGAAATAGCGGAAATACAGTACGATACTATTTTATTTGTCAAAATAAATCTTAAAGTAACGAAACTGTAAAAGGAAATTACACTCGACTGATCTCGTTTCCTATTCTACACCCGATCTATCTGTCATCTATTTTTAATCATTCGTGAACAAGGAAACGATCAATGGGAGTCGAATGCATTACAGAGGAGGCCCGCATTGAATTTTAAAGCGGTTCCGAAAATTTGTAAATCAATAATTTCATACGTCGCATTATTTGTAAACATGCCCAATAATTATCATTGATGATTCGCAATCGCTATGACTGATTCTTATATTCTATACAACACTACTCATCATTCCATAATGAACTTAATTAAAATACATTAACGCTAGAAAATGTGTGTCGATTCCAAACAATTACCAGAGATAATGTACATGGTATGTACCGTAAATAAGGCTTCATAACTAAAAAAAAAGTATGCCGAGAAAGGTCGAAAAATGCAAAAAAAATCGTTTTTTTTTCTGTATGCTTAGAAAAAAACTTGTAGAATCAAAAAATCTGGATTGGAATTCCTTCTTACATCATTAGAACAATTTAATAATAATTTTCTCTCAAAGAAGAGTTGTAATGTCAGTTTTAAGAGTAAGTTTCTCGACGTTCTCCGTAATTATCTAATTAAAAAAAAAAAACTATTGCAAGCATAATAAATATGTACCGTTAGTTAAAAAAAAATAAACGAAACGAGAACAATGCTTATAGAATCGGTGAAATGTCAATATAAGAAATATAAGTTTGATATTTCCTTAAAGGAAGAGGAAATAATTCCGAACGAATTACATGGTGATCCGGTATTTCTTACCGGATTCATTCATAGAATTTTTTTTACTCGTTTAATTTAATGAAACGTTAGATTTATCAGATTCTAAAATTTCACTTTTTTAATACATTAATCAATAGCTGTGTATGTTTTAATTTTGAAAGCTTTAATTGATTTTCCGTCTTTAAATATAAAACTTAAAATATCGTTTCAGGCAATGACAAATAAAATTAAATTTAAAAAAATAATAATACAACAAACGATTTTTAGTTATGAACCCGAATATTCTAATAAAATAATTTACTGTACTAGATTTTTATACTAAATCCTGTAGGATGAGACGAAATTTCTCCCGAAATACTACCACGATATTTTATATAAACTTATTCAATTTTGTCAGTTAAATTACATTAAAAATTACACAACAATCATTTAGTTGACTGGAATAAGTTAAAATTTATTTGCGTTTAACGAGGTCAAGTGTGGATGATTTTGTCACCGGTAAGAACAGTGATAAACTGACATTTTGAAAATGTTATTTAAAAGTAGAAGCTTAACATTTTGCATCGGTTATCAAATCCATAAAACTATTAAGTTAATAATAATTTAAAGTTGAATATAAACCTAAGCACGCTTTACAAACACAATAAAAATTGTATCTTTCGAATATCTTTCGGAGAGGATCCACACAGACACAAAAAGAAAAATGCATTTATTCTAACAGAAATTTACGTGTTTGTAAAATCGATTTGATTCTGTAACTTCGTAATTCACAAAACCATCAAATTATCTAATTTAATGTAGCGGAAGTCACTTTATAAAACGGCTACAGAACCAATAAATCAGTCCATTTAAATATAAATGATTAAACGAGCAATTATTTATGCCGGGCTGCAATTTTTAATCATATTTTAAATTTATTTTATTTAAAATATACGCTCTCCACTTCAAATTATTAGTGGCTTGCTCCTGTATATCATATACTTTTCCTTTAACAGTAGAGTCGTGCCGTCATTATCTAACACCTTTCGGAGGAAAATTTCTGAATTGAAATAATGTGACTTCCAATTTACATTGGAAGTTCGTATATATTTAATCGGGGCTTCATACCTCTAAGCTTTCCATACCCGGTCTCGGCTTTCATCTACCTAACCCCGTTCTCGAAATTAAGAAAAGACAGACGGACGGGCGACAGTGGGAATTTATAGGTCTACAATTTTTTCAAATTGCAGTCCAATTACATTAGATATTTACTGCAGGAAAATTCCGTTATTCGTTTATTACTAAAAATATATTTTAAAAATATTTGCTGGAATACAAACATTTTTTAAAATTGAGTATGAAATTTTATTTATACATCATAATTTTTGTATGAAAAATATTATAAAATACTATATAAAAACCTATAAAACTATAATTCGACATAGTCTTGGAAATTACGATCGGCAGCTATATTTGTAAGAAAACCGAAACACCATTCGACCGCCGCAAGCCCAAATACACGATGGGCCCAAAAAAAGCCTTCTTAGTGCCCGCAGGCAGAAGAGTTAAAAAAAAAACTGTCAGAAATGCATAAAACTATATAACAAATTTTTGGCATATTCGGTTACAGATAAGAAATTGATAATCCCGAAAGCTTTCAAACTATGGCAGGATGCATGGGAATTGCAAGCTTCTATGCTTACATCCGTATTTAGTCGTTTAATATTTCTATAGTAAAATGCAGTTACTTTTCTTATAAAAATAACGATGGACAACATTTGAACTGTAAAAGAATACGATGGTGTGCCGTGATTAGGTACTGTACGTATACATATTTCTGAATTTGTACTCGTCATCCGGTTACTCATATTCTAAATTGAGAATTATCATCAATGTATAAGAATGTCTCATTTGTGGATTTTGTATCATAAATATTATTAAAAACAATAAATATATGATACAAAGCATAGAATATTTTCCACAAATTAGTGAACGAAATTAGACAGACATATTAGCAGCTAGAAACGATTTACGCTCGATTACGAGGTGATAATAGTTTTATGAAGTCACCTAAATCTTATTTTGCACCTATTCTTCTATCATCGTGAACTTCCATTAATAGAAATCAACAAACTTTTGTGATTGAAGCTGTAGCTTACAATATGGGTAAAAACACACATTTAGTAATGGGTTTTCCATATTAAATACCCATCACTAAATGAGCATTTAATATTGAAAAAATTCTCTGTATGACGAGCATATATTCGTGAACAAGCGTTCTAAATAGCAATCATCATACATATATAGAATGCATTATATAAATGCTTGACTTTCTCATTTTAATTTTAAAATGAGATTCATTTATATTTGTAGTGTTTTCAGTTAATTTTTTTGCATTATTTCAACCATTAGATAATCCCAAAAGGAACTTTCAAAATGGAGTCGTTCTTCATCTTTTTTTCATTTGCTGGTGTGATGAAGACAGTTGAATATAATTCATTAGAACTTTCTGCTGTGTGATTCGAGTTGCTAATCCGAACGTGGCTCTTTAATAATAAAAAGAATAGCCGGATTTTGTGTAAGCTGAACAAGCTGTAGATTAGGATCTCGTTCTATTCACAAAAATAGTTAATATATATATACATAGTCAGAGTCGTCGAGTTTGTATAGAGCCGGGAGCAAAGCAAACCCCATTTCCCATTCTTTTTGAACAAATGAAATAGGTAAGATGTTTTTTTAACTTAAAATAAAAATTTTTAAAACTTCTTTTCATTATGTTAGTAAAAATATCGTTAATTTATATGGATAGAATCACAACGGATTCCTAAATTTTCTCCAGGTGTGGGGAAAAATCCCCAACTGTCTGGCATATTGCCTATCATTATTTGGTGAAGGAAGGGCCTCGGGTATGGCACAAGTGTAAATGCGGCTTTAATAGCGAGGTTGAGGCCGGAGTTTTAAACGCGAAAACGTGTATGTCGGACGTTCAGCGCCGCTTTCCTGTAAGCCTAGAAGTTTGACAATGGTGTTTGGAATGTCGAACATGATTCCACTGACTATCCAAACACCATTGTCAAACTTCTAGGCTTACAGGAAAGCGGCGCTGAACCTCCGACATACAGTACACGTTTTCGCGTTTAGAACTTCGGCCTCAACCTCGCTAATAAATAAAACTATAAAAATACGATTTAAATATTTTTTATAATTCCATAGAAATTTTTCGGTCTACTATAAACAAAATATTTAAAATTCACGTAAATTAGGTCTCTCGAATTTAATACTACCTACAAAGCATACGGATTAGAGAGAACTAAATTTAATCTGGTCACGTTATTCCAGGGGGAAAACGGCGTCGTTTGATTTTCCTTAAACTGTGAAGTTTAAAGTATTTATGACCTTGGCGATGTAGGGCTGGAGGAATTTATTGATAGGTGTTGTGAAGATATCAAATTATTAGCTAAGATCCTGCAATTTGACAAGGAAATGGAGAAAATTCTTCTATATAATAATACGAAGCTACACTCAAGCCGTTTGTATTTGAATACTTAGCTTCAAGTGTTTCGTCTATACATCCTTCAATTACTATATTTTTAATCCTCTTAACGATGAAATCAATGGCAGATTTCGAGAGCTATAATGCAATCATACATGTATAAAGCGGTAAGCTGCAATAGTGTTACGAATCACTACTAGGTAATTCGAGTTTTTGATGCTCCAGGTATAAAAATTACATACTTAAAAAATCCATTTTAAAATAATCGAAACTTGTTTTTAGCTCAAAGCTGGCTGAAAAAATAAATAAATATTGCATTAGTCTCTGGCACTTTTTGCATTATACATCTGTACTAATCTTCAAACAATTGCAGCTTCACCTTCAAAGCATCACCACCTTGCAATTTCATGTTTAAAGAATTGCGAATTGCAGGACATCACGGCCTTTGTTACTATTAAATATTTTAAAATTATATAGAATTTTACTTAAACAATGACAGATACCCCATTATAATTTTAATATCTAGCATCAAACTTTAAATGATTTAAGTTGTATTTATTATAATGAGTTGCAAATTACTTTCATATAATTTGGAAATCCTGTATATTAACTGAAGAATATTTAACCAAATTATTATTTAAGAAATAATGTATAAAGGTACATTCAATTATTTTTGAAGCAATTCATTAGCTACTTTTACTAATTAAAAACGATAAAAGTCTGAATTTATGAGACAGAATTTGGATATAATTGTACTAAAACTACTTTTTACCATTTATTATTATTATTGCCTTTATGAGCTTTCAATTTGAATTATTATTCAGATAATTTTATTTAAATAATCATTAGAATAATTTTCAGATTATTAAAATAGTAAATGATCTCTCTTTAAAGAAGAAAAAAATTACTTATCTATTTCTAATATCATTTAAAACAACAGAAAAAGGGAAATGTATATAAATTTTATATTCTATCATTGATAATTTGAAATGGTGTTTCTCAACCATTTTTAATTAATTATCAATTTATTTTTAAATATACTTAAAGCATAAAAATATATGAAACAGTATTCAATTTAATAAATTTATAAATGATTTATTTGTAATTTTCAAGCAAAAACAGGATTTGATATATTTTTTATTATTGTAACTTAATCATCATTCAATAGTTAAAAACCTTTAAAATATTCTGTTATCTTCCTGTCAGTTGAAATGATCTTATTGTGTTTTATAAACTTGAATGATTAACATTAAATTGCATCAGTTTAAAGTTTAATCAATTATTTTTAAATTAACAATCAGAAAAAAACAAAATTAATTTAACAACAACAAAAATTATTTATCTTTTATTTGAATTAAAATTATACAATTAAATACCAAATAAGATAAAAGCTAAATTAAGCAAATTACTTTTTCTGATATATCAATTCACATTAATGAAGAATCAATAAAATCTGCTCAAACTCTTTCTGTCCATGAGCATTAAGAGCTCTTTTCAGCAAGTCCATTATGGATTCAGCCAGGGCCGCAATGGGTGGCTGGGTAGAAAAGGATGGGGCCTGACATATTGGAACAGACCACTCCCGAAAAATTCCTGGGATTTACTGACCCATCCAAATTCCATCCCAGTTCTCCAGAGAGATAGACTGCCACCTCAATCACTCAGTCATCTGGCCGTCCATTCAAACTATGCAGATTCTATCCATTTCATAGTTGATTCTATTAGCAGTTTATGATATTATGATATAAAATATATGTGATATTAAAATTAAATTCATATTTTTTATTGTAAATTAAAATTATAAAAAATCTGTTCAGTTTTCTACCAAATAGTTTTCGTATTGATATTTTTTATAACAAATATTAGTTGACAAAATTAAAAGTTTCAAAACTGGTCAATAATGACATTAATTAGTAGTGCATTCCTAATTATATTTGACTTACTTAACATGCCAAGAGATATCAGGAACTTTTTCTTCTTGTATAATGAATAATCTATAGTCCATAAATAAGAATCATTTATAGATCAATCAATCACTATAGATGAAATATTAAGTTGAGAAAAATCTATTTTAATTACTAGATTGTAAGTTAAGTTGTCATAAGGTAGAAATATATGTATTAATTACACATTACAATTATTTATTACCATTACACATACAGATAGATGTAAAAGTATGTATAAATTTGTGAATCTGAGAAATGCAGACATTTGACACAGAGTTTTTTTATTTATATTTATCTATCTTTTATTATTTCTCATTCATTATTTATGTATAAGAATGAGTTTTTTTCTGTTTTTTCCATAATAAAACTAGACCTACTTCTGCACCCCTCATCAGTAGCAGAATATGTTCCTTTGAGGCCCTAGGTGCAATATTGTTATAAGGCCTTTTATGTAAAAGTATTTTTTTTTTAATTAAAAAAAATCAATAAAATTGTCTTTTTAAATATTTATTTAATTAGTATACTTAGTATTACAATAATATAATTTTTGAGGCTCTAAATGCACCTAGTGCAACTATTGGGTAATTTGACACTACTACAGTAGAACCTCGAAAACTCGGCCTTATGTGGACCGAAGGGTGGCCGAGTTTGTGAAAATGCCGGGTTATCGGGAATGGGGTTAAAAAA